>NC_091406.1:3934021-4235869 GCF_032191515.1 Phaenicophaeus curvirostris | reverse complement strand
TGCATCTTTTCCTATAACAATTCTCTCCAGCATGGCACAGAAGAGCATATGTGGCAATGACCAGAGGCCAAAATAAAGTAGCATGCACAAAAATGATGTTTATTTGCACTTGCAATTTATTTTACATTTCATTTTAAATTTTGCATAGGTCCTACAACTATGAGTAATTTCATTTTATTCATCTTGGAAAACCTAAAAATTTTAGAATATTTTAAAGCAGAATTTTTAAACCAGAAGAAAATTCTCTTTTAGGGCGAATCCTGGAAGGGATCACTAAAAAGCATCACAACCGCAATACGGGAAGTGAGAGTGGATATGAAATGGATAACCTTAGTTTCACCTCCACATTCACAGAATAACTAGGTTAGAAAAGACCTCCAGGATCATCAAGTCCAACCACTGCTATCAAGCACTAAACCATGTCCCTTTACTTCAAAAACTGCACAACATTCATTTTCTTACCATTGACTGAACTAACTGATAATTTTAGTTAATTTACTTACTGATAAACCAGTGATCTCTTAACCCCTGTTCTGCAGCTGATTTCTGTTGTTGATAAAGTCTCTAGGTGAACCTGTGGTGAATATAGTACGATATAATTGGGTGGTCCCTAATAAATGAATTAGAAAACGGCACCTTGTAAATTCTATACAGAATGCGCAAATCGAGAGCATCAGTGCTCAATTTTGAGACAACAGCTTATCAGAAAACATGGGCATATTATATTTTAATCAGCTGTATAATTCTACCGCAGAAGATAACGACTATAGCAGCAAAACAACAAAGAAATTATAATATAATCTAAAATGGCAAATTATGACAACTTTTCTGTTTCCATTAATATTTGTCTTATCACTGCCAGCTAGAAACAGCCAAAATATCAACATATTATATAAGCAAGACCAATTTTAGCACTTATGTAGTTACATTTGATCATCTGAGTGTGAATTCAATTGAAGCTGCAAATGAACTTTAATAGTAGTAAATATATAAAACGCACTGGAATTCAGAGTTTTCACCCGGAAGAAAATTTGCAGCATTAAGAGTGTGTTACTCCTCATTGGGACTACTTATACCCAAATGTACATACAGTAAATTAGCAGATAAAGCATTGATGGGTTTAGTGCAATTACAAACCGGGCTCCTTTGCATACAAGTTAGCAGTACTAATTTGAAAGTCCTGCCAAAGGTTTAGGAGGAAGGAGACAGGAAGCAGAAGTTCTTCCTTAGGAGTTTAGAATGTATTTAGTGATATTATTGGACAAGAAAAAGACACTTCCTTACCCAAGAGTTTTTGTTAGATGAATTTTCAAAGGTCTGCCGCAAATAACAGCAGAAAGTTGGTCAAAAAAAACCAAACACAACAAACAAGTTCCACAATTTCTTCTAACAGAAAGTGTCAGGTAAACAAAATAGAGAGATTGGTACTGTCTCTTCTTGTTCCTGAAGTCACTGTTTCAGTGATGTTACACAAGCTTAGAATTTGGTTCAACACATCGCAAATTACTTGCTACACTCACCACTGTGTTTCTGCTACCTAAAATCAACCACTTTTATCAGGTCCTAGCTGAATAGTATTGAGCTGGACAGGAATTTTTTAATAAAACAGGCCTTAGCTACAAAATACTAACTTGACAAAACCACATAATTTCAAGGAGATAAAGTGATGCTATTGAATTTTAAATGGCATTGCCACTGGCTGACTGCCATCTCTTCCCACTGGTCTTTTCCAGAGATCTCGTCCATGTAGCAAGAACAATCTTGTCATCCTCAGGGTTAGCACAGGGTTGGAATGCAGGCTGCAGTTAGGCATAGATATATGGGCTCAGCTACTGCAAGGATTTTCCATATAACCATGTCTTCAGGTGACTGGGAGTTGTGTGCATTAATCTTCAATTACGGCTCACATGGAGATGTTCCTCAAGATTAGGATTAACTTCACCATCTTTCTTTCTTTCTAAACCTTACATTAAGCCAAAAAGCCATATATCACTTACCACTGCTTATCAATCAAGTCCAACTGAAATGAAATCAAAGGGTTCAGTGGACCAAAACAGGTACCAAGTTATTTGTGCCTCCTAAGAAGCTGGAAGGAGCCCTGACAGAGCAAACTGAAATGGTTTCCATAAGATGGAACAATTCACTGTGAAAAGAGTTTAAAATGTACTGCCTGAACCTTCTCTATGCCTTGTGCACAGTTTGTTCTTGTCTCCCTGAAGGAAGCTTATCACACTAAAGATAAACCCAGCAGTGCCTGGCTGTTTCTATCTTTCCTTTGCATAAGCTGTTTTTCTTGTTCTTGAGAAAAGGAATGACAATGCTGAAATTTGCCAGTATAAATGGCAACACTCTCTTCTCTCTCTCTCTCTTTTTTTTATTCTGTTTATTAGAGCTAAGAATTTAGCCTCATTTCTACAACCTTTCATATTTTTCTCAAGAGTTATATATACCTTGAGCCACTACCATTCAAGCTATGTGAAGTCTAAACACATTACCTTTGAAAAAAACTAATACTAAGCTTTTGAATTAGACACAGACTCCTTATTTAATGCAAACACTGTAAAATGTGAACAGACATATGATTAGAGCAATTTTTGTACCTGGAATTTACACCTTCACATACAAAGAATAATGACATGCAGAGCTGCCTTGAATTTCAGCATCATCCCATTGGACTTAGATACTACAACTTTCTTTGATTTCACTATTCAAAGAAATAATTTCAGCTATCTGATTGTACTAAGGCTGTTGATTACTTTCTCTTGCTGCCTTCATATCTGCTCCCTGACAGATCTGTCTTAAAAGAGCCATAAGAAATAAAAAGCCTTCACGCGCTGTACTTTGGCAGATGCACAAAGATTGTTACTGGGCATGGTGGTGACTGGGGACCTTTCTGGCAGAATAAGGCTTGTTCGAGACTTTCTCACACAGCAAATGGATCCTGTGCTTGCTCGCTGTTCTTTCAAACACCACCACCAACGAGATTACATTGGGAATCAAATCCATCCATGGCTACACAAAACCAGTAGCCACAGGACAGACAGAAGGCTGCACTCAGAGGATACGCAGTTGGAGATGAAAAATTCAGGGAAGAGTGAAAAGGAAAATCCTGACTGTTGAGGTGAAAGTGTATCTATCTGTCAGGCATCATTCCAATGACATGGAAAGTAGGTATTTTGAAGGGAAGAGGAAGAGCCAAACCTCTGTTTCTTACTCACAGTAACAAGGCAGTATAAAAATGAGCACAGGGGAGACAACATCCCAGGAGGAATTTATTAGCTATGTACAGGGAAGGCCGAAAGTTTTGGTATAGCAATATGTTTTGCAAGAAAAGTTTCTGGCACATCTTGCAGGGAAAATGCCCTAAAGATTCTTGCATGGATCCTACTAGGTCCAGCTAGCAACCAGCTCTTGAAAGAGAATAAAGGGTCTTGGGGCCCAGGATGCTCAAGGTTACTGGTTCAGCAAGACGAAGGAATCTTTATTTTTTATTTTCTTAGGGGTTTTAAAAATTGACATGCATTCCAAGGACCTAGAGGGCCACAAAATCTGTAATTTCTGAGATCCAGCAATACTGAGTCACAGAACCTCCCTGACTGCATCTACTTGAGAAAGGCTGCTCAAAAGAACACCAACGTCCATATCTAAACAGGTATAATAGGCATTTAAATGTGGATGCTGTTAAAATGCCAAGATAACTAGTTCTGCACAACATCAGGATCTCTCAGCACAAGTATCCTTCTGAGATGTTAATACTTTGCCTTTCTTATTCCTGGGCTAAAAGTGATAAGATTCTTTATTAAGGTCATTAGAGAAGCACATAGAATTCTGCCTTTAGGCATTTTAATACATAAAGATGTTGTCTGAAATGTCCCCTTGCATTCTTAGCTAACAAACTGCTGTGCTTACAGACAATTTTGTTTTAAATCTAAATTCTTAATGATTTGCAACTTTTAGACCTATTACACATGCTCCACAGCTGCACAGATAAGAAAACTGGCAAGGTACACAAAGGAAAGGGACCAAACCAAAAAATCCACACAAACATATAATCCTAGTGTTTTTAAAAGTCATTATGCTCTACTGAATAAATAACACAGCTTCTAAACTCTGCCTGTTCTCATGAATTTTCATAAGAGAATTACTTCTCCTTTCATCGTTATTTTTATACTAACATAAAAAGGAATCTCAGACACCAAACTATGCAAAAATAAAATGAAATGCCTTGAATTTCAAAGGAGGAGGGGAGATAGCAGGAAGTTCATAATTAAATCTGAAATCTTCTCTACCACTCCTCAGTCTGTAGTAATCTTCAGCAGCCACTTCTGAACCCTGGATTTTGCATGCTGTGTGAGATGCTGTAACTTGGCACAGAGCGCTTAAAGGTGGAGTCTGCAGAAAATTTAATATTTTTTAATACTTTGTTGTCATTGGCTTTCTTTCCTTCCTTCAATGACAGCCTATGTGTTTTTCCCCTGCTACTAGAAAAGACTACTTTTTAAGAGGATGAAGGTACGTGTTCACTGTCCAGGATCTGATTGTTTCGATATTCAAATATAGTACTGATCGGATCTGCATCCTCCTGCTGGCAGAGCTTGCCAAGATCTCTGAGTAAGCTGAATTACTGATGGCATGTGAGATAAATCTGAGCCGTCACATTTTGTTGGGAAGGAAAGCTGATCCTCACTCACTCTGCCCCACTTCATGCAATTAGACAGCTTCAAAATTGTTTCACCATATCTGGCAGTCCAGTCATTTTCCACCACTTCCCTGCTATAGATCAAATTTCTAGTTACCATGTTGAACCCTGTGTGGCTGATAGAGTGTGTGCAAACAGAAAGGTGTAAGTTACTTAATAAGGCTACAAATCATGGCAGATTTCCTTGGCAACATTTAACAGCACCAAAAAGTTCTGAAAGTTCAGTCACACGCAACACATTCCTTACTTCTACAGTCCAGAAAGACCCACTGTACAAAAAGTGTGAGTTTAGTTTTTTTCTGAAGCATAAACGTTCAGAAATCTTATTGTCACTTTGCAACTGCAGGAGAACAATCAAGGACACCCCCCTGCCCAGCTACAACCAACCATCCTTAGACAGCTCAGCTATGTTCTGCTTCATTATGTTGATTTTGCATTTCCTAAGGCAAATAACACACAATCCTTACAAAAAATTGACATATTGCTGGTAGGGATGAGGAAGTAAATGCATTCAAAAAAATATAGTAATAATTCTTGCCCTGAAGGCACTAAACCAAATGTTGCTTTTTAAAAATGACTGCAGAGTACTTCTGTTGTGTGAATACTTGCTACCATGGCACAAACAATCAGTTACAAGCTGTGCTAGCAAAATATTTGCCCCTTCTGACACATTTTATTATGAGAGAGGCTTATGAAATTCTCAAGAAGGCTATAGCAGATTAAGCTGTTGAGGATTTTTACAATTAGCATCTATTACCTAAGAATTCATATGTGATTTCTGAATAGAATTGGCTTGTCATACAACAGACAATTAAAAAGCAAAAAAAAAATCAACCCCAAAGCCACCTCCAGAGCGTAGTCAAAATCCACTGTTCAAGGTTGGTTTCAAAAAATAATCAGAATGCAGTTTCCTACGTCAGAATAAAATGAATGTTAGTGAAATGCATGCTAACCAAACCAGTTATAAATATTATAAGGAGCTGGGTAATTTTAAAATCCCATCCTTTTTAGCATCTAAATAGGCTAATGCTCCTATTGCTTATTCAGCACTGCTGATTTACCGTGCTCAGTACTATGAATGTCTAAACATTCTGCTGAATTTCTCAACACATTCAGTACGGTCTCTGGTTATTTGATGCTGGAGGTAGAGCTCATAATATCTTTACCATTCCCAGCTTCTCAAATGAGGCCATCAAGAGCATTACCCATCTCATATCAGGCTGTGTCTAAATAAAAGGTGACTAAAGCTTCAGGAAGGTCCCAAACTGACAGACAGAATTTACATAATCACATTAATTTATGATACTAACTGAACATGCATGATCCAGTCTAGAGGCAGCACGTGGTGAAACACACCTTAAGGTAAGATTTGAAGATGACTGCAATCGACACACTTGCAGAAACTGCAAGATATACATTTCATAAGTTACTTCCACTTAGTTATTAAAATTTCACTTTGCTGTGACCTTGAGTCCTGAAGCCTAGCAATCATGCATTACAAGCCACCCATCCTTCCCTCATTCTCCATATACAGAGATCTATAGGCCTCCCTACCCACGGAGGCTCAAGGTGCCATTAAAATGCAATGAAGCTATGTATTGACACTTTTAAAAGTTTCAGCATTTTATAGCAGCTTTTTCAAAAGCGTATTTTACCGCATGAAAAACTGAGACGCAACCAGTGACATATTTAGATAGATAGCTTAACATCACCTGGGACTTTTACAGCTTTGGTAAAAAAAATAGATTTCAATACTTTGTTGCTAAAGTATTGAACAGGAATCAGTTTAGTGCAGATATTGTTTTCTGGCTTAATATGTACCACCTAACTTTCAATCACTCCTTCCCACCTCGATTTCACTTCAAAATACATTTCCTTTGTTTATATTGGTGTGATCAACTATACATTTGTGTCCTTATCAGTCTGTTTTGTGCCCCTTCATCATTTGTGACTTAGCTTATGCAGGATTAATGGACTAAACAAGGGTCAACATTTCTTCATCTCTATCAACTCATTTGGTCTAATCCTGAAATAACCATCTTAGAAGAAATGACCATTCTTTTGACCGTGATGGGGTTTTTTTTTGTGTTCTGAGCTCCATTCTTGTGAGCTCCCAGACATGTTTCTCAACAGTTCCTCCTTCAATCCCCTTCTACCCACTGTCCTCCTGCTCACTATAGATTCAATGTAACTTATTCTTTCTGCTATCATTGCTGCTGTGGAGGAAATCTAGGGACTGCACTAATTTCACTATAAATTCATCCTACGCTTTTTTCCATAATATTCTTGTATTTCTTCATAAAACACTTTTCTTCTTTCAAAACCTGCCTGACTGGCATCTCTGGCTCTCTCCTCCAGCCCTATTTTCTCAAGACCTGGTTGGATTGTTCAAGAAGAATTTAATAAAATTGTTAAAAAATTGCAGTGACCTTTCTTCCTCACTGTTGTATTTAACCATTTTGATTCCAGTCCTTCAGTCTGACTGCTCTGCTCTGGTGTCCTCCCAGGTAATCTCTTTTTCGTCTCACTTTTCCCTCCTACCTCTGAAACTTTCTTCTGCTTCATTCAACCTCAAAAATGAGATCCCTTGGAGAAACAGTTATTTCTTCATCTACTCTTAACTATTCTTTCCATTTCTGCTAGGAAGCATCACATTAAGTATTATGTTCTCTCTAGATGGGCTTTCACTGTTATTTTGGTGCTTTACCTGTAATAGTCAAGTCTTCTTATCTTTCTACACTTGAATCTTTGCAAGTCAGAGAAACTTTATAGGTATTCTCTCTGGTTTATCTGCCTATCTATTTGTGCTATTATTGTGACTTCTTCTTGGGAACATCTTGTCCACATGAGAAGATTGCTATGTTAAAACCAAGCACTCAGCATTTCTTCTCATGTCAGCTTCTCTGTTTTTAAGTCATGATTTCCCTATCACCTCATTTATTATCTGTACTTACTCTTTAACTATATCTTCCCTTTCCTAGATGCAAGCCATAGCACATTATCTTTCTGTTTTCTACTATATCCAAGAGGAAAATACCATTAATTTGGCTATGCCCTACATCTTCTTCATAAAATCCTTCCAGATCAACTGAACAATCATTGGCACATTTTTCTTGTTTACAATCTATTATTTTCAGTCTGTATACTGTTTAGGATACAAAATGTAGTGTCACCTACACCTACCTAGTATCAACAACTGTGTTTTGGATTCACACTCTAATGATCCTAATTTCTTTCCTACCTTTTAGAATCTAGCAGAGAGCCCTATAAGCAGATGACCTGGAACAATCAGACCACTGGATATCAGGAATACTGAAACTTCAGCTTGTGCTTTCTGACCAACAGTCTACAGGCAATCTATCTCATCATGATCCTAAGATGCCAGTGAAAGAGCTCAGTTCTCTTCTCTTCTCTTTGGAAGAGGGCAGGGTTTACATTTCAGCATGTTGCTGGTGTGCTGTCAAGGGCTGGGTGAAACTTGTTATGAAATGAATAGCTCTCATTGTGTTTTATCAAAAACCAGAATATGAGTTTCTGAAAAGACTATGAACCTCATTTATACAGGCAGCTGGCTCAAAATGAAGCAAAAATTTCTGAACTAAAAAGGAACTAATTAAAAAAAACCTCAGACTTCTAAGCTCTTCCTTTGCTAAGCTAAAATGTTGTTGCAAATGAAAAATTTATACTCGGATAAAACATAGGAGCTCAAGAAATTAACTATGGATGAGGTGCTAAGTAGGAATGACCGCAGTGTAATTGAATTTGGCAGTCTTGGGCTTCAGGTAAACTGGATTAGCTAAGACTAAATCTGTCAAAGGACTTGAAAGAGATTTAAAGCCAGATGACTGACCAGAATAATGGCACACTGCTTTACAATGTACAGCAATGAAGAATGGACAGACTAATTTATACAACGAAACTACAAAACGTCCTTTCTGTTCAACACGGACCATCAGTTTAAATGCCAATAAGGTACAAAGGAAGAATTTCTAAAGAAGAGGGAAGAAAACGCAGAGAACAGATAAGTTCCCTGTATTTCTATCTGTTGAGTCGTCTTCTGAGCAAGTCAAGAAAATGGAGAGGAGCAACCTTGATTCTTTATTAGTATTTTCAACTCTTAACTAACCCTGTACTCTTGACGTCTTAATTCATTAAACAAATGAATAAATAAACTTACATTATGCTTTACTACTAAGGTTAATTAGTCTTCCACAGTTGATGATTACTGATTGTAACAACCAATAATTAGAATGGTTTGTTTTATTTCATGAAAGGACATGGGTTATGTGCTGATCAAAGTTAGCAGCTAGCTAAATCAGCAAAGCAGAATTCCCAGCTGTCACTCTCCATACATATAAAATAACATTTTTCTAGATACTATGATAATAAAGCTGTGACAGAGTTAGAATAACAAAACTAGCATAAGCAGCCGCTATTGGTTCCTATAAAATACTTAGTATGAGTTTGGATGACACAATGACAATTCTCTTTTGTAACTGCAAAATATAGAGAGATATGAGAGACACAGAATTGCTGTAAGTCATAACGAAGTGTGCATTAACAGGATATTAGTTTGGACCAGGTAGTTTGTAAGACATAAGGCATGCAGACATCCAAGAATCTCAGCAATAGCCTTTGAGCAGAGCATGGATAGCTTGATAAGCTACTGCCAAGTAATCACTTGTTTAAAAGCACATTTTCCTCACTTTTTTTAGCAAATTCCATCAAACTTCAGCAATGTTGGTTTTTAGACAACTGAAAAGATAAGGTGTTATAAATACCTCTCTTTCAGCTATTTTGACTTTATTTTCTACAATCATCACTTCCAACCTGCTACTTTATTTCCTGTGTGTAAGGAGAAGTAGTTGGTGCCTCAGTGGCCCTTGTCTTGAAACTGAAAATATGGGAAGTTTAGAAACAGACTTAATATTTCTTGCCCCGTAGTTGAAAACAAAATAATCCATGGGAAAATTAATTTCCATATCTGTAAAAATGCTGAAGGAGAAAAGAATTAATCTTGTCAAAATGCTTTACTTATGGAAGTCAGAATTATAGGTTAGTTTATATCAAAAGCCTTCTTATTCTCCAAAACTTTTACAAAACTATTTTTTTCTAGCAGAATGTGCTACATGAAAAAATTAGCAGATTCAGTCTGGGTCAAGACTGTGACTGCAGTAGAAAGCTCCTCTAATTCCATAACTGGCAGGACAGTCCAGTTCCTCCAAAGTAAACACTAAAAGAAAGATGAGAATATCCTTTTGGCCAGAGGAAAAATAGAAATACATAAGAATGAAGAGGAGATAAAATATATGAGTGAAAATAATTGGGATTATAATGAACTGCACAGCTTGCTTTAGCCGTTGGGTATATTTTCCTTTTTTTTTTTTGAAAAGTAACATAATTTTTACAGGGTTGTAAAAGAGCCTCGAGGTATAAAAAATGTTCTTTATTTTAAAACTGTGTTGTGTTTATTCAGATGTGTGAGATAACACAAGCCCTCATTAAGGGACAAAATAATTTCTTTTCGAAGTGCACATCTTCTAGGCAAAAGAAAAGTACAGAGACCATCAGAGAATATTTCACAACAAGTTTTGCTGCTAGATTTAAAATGCAATATAAGCAAAATGCTGCAGTAGTTAGAGTGATCCCACCACCGTGTTGCCTATTCTTCAGTATGTAAAGAGAATTTTAAGGAAAAAAAGGCTAGTTGAGGGCTAATGGGCAAGTCTACTTTGCAATATTTACTTATTAAAGATACTGTCTCAAAAATGGAAACAAAGGAGGCAGGAATTTCTTTTTAATAGTTGGCATTCACCAGATATAATAATCCAATATGTTTATTCTCTACCACTGTGGAAATAAAATATGAAAGTAGCAATGCTAGATCACTTCCAAATAATGAAGAGAGAAGGGAAAAAGTCTCTGGGCACTTTCCCAGAAGCAAAGCCGTACTCTTCTTCTTGAGACAATAATGAAAGAAAACTGTCTTATTTTCTCTAGGTACAAATGATAATTGAGTACTCAAGTCATTTGGGGGTAACTATGCTATAGACTCTCTTCAAAACCTTAACATAAATAAAATTGTCATATCATCAAGACAGGAGGTGGTCAAAGATGGTAGAGTGGAAAGTCGTGGGAGCAGATTTTATTTACCCTTCTGTAAACAATAGCAGTACAGACTCAGTAGAGCTTGGGTCCCAGCTGAATGCCATAACCACCAGGCTACCGAGGGAATTCTGCATAATTAAGGAAACATTAATTGGGTCAGATGTGGATTGATACCAATTTGATAGCCCAGTGGCCAGAGCACTCATGTAGGCTGATAAGACCAAATCCCTTCTCCAATTAACACCGAGTAAAATGAATTAAAAGTACAGAGTTTGAGGGAAAGCCATCAAGAAAAGGCAGTAACCGCTTATCAGAAGACCCAGAAGACTATTCTACCTGAATCATAAGGCTTCCGCCTCTCTTTACATTCTACATTTAAGGTCCATTCACGACCCCACTCACATTTGTGAGGTGACTTGCTTGACAGGAACTATTTTTTACTTTCCTAGGAAATGTTTTGTTGAATTGACAGGAAAACCATTTTGTCAGAAACCCCCAGAATGTGTTTACTCAATACTTAAAGCTTCTTTTCATTTAAGTTCATTTCTGTTTCCACTTTCTCAAAATGTTCCAGTGTGAAAAAAAATCCCAGCAGGGAGCTGAATGCAAACTGAGACTGCAAAGACTATACAGATAATTTTACGAGTTAAAAGAGAAGAAGTAGTTCAAAGAACATTAAAAACCCCTCAGTTTTACGTATTGTACCTAATATTTGATTTCATAACAGTGGTGGTTTTACACTGGCTGCAACATAAGTTTTCTTTGCCTTCTTGATACTTTTTTTAAAATATATTAATTAGAGTAGGAAGTAACTCTGGAATCTGCTAGAAATCTTGACCTTTTAAATGGCAATTGCTGAACATTCTGTTCTTACTTGCAATGAATCTTTTAGGATTTCATTGTTAAAGGAGAGAAGATAAATCCAATAACTGATAGCAAACTGAAAGCTTGATGATTCTCTCTTAACTAATTTGAAAACTTGTTAATCTTCCTGTCCCTGCTATTTCACTAAGCATTAATAACACCAATCAGTAGAAATGTTTCCTGGTAATTACGTTTCATTAATGTAACAGAATCTATCATGATATACTTGATATTTATTTATTTATTTTAGACAGGTCTATGCTGTAGCCAGTTAAATGGCTTAGAATGAATATACAGTCCTTGACAAAATATATACAACTGAATTTCCAGATGAGAAAGGTGAATATGGATCCTCCAAACACTAAATGACCCTGTAGGCTTCCAACTCTACAGGCGTGTATGTATGAGATGGGCTTTAATGAATCAGTATTTTCCTGCTGAGGAAAGCAAATGCTGTAGTTCAATGCTGCCTCATGGATTGCCTGCTTACAGCCTCCAGACCATCAAACCCACCAGACCAAGTGCTAAGAGCTGTGGGGTTCTGAAACAATAACTCTTTTCAGTTTTCAGAAGCCATGTAGGGGCTTGGTATGAGATAAAATTTGGCCTTTTGACTATCAGCACCAAGAATTTATCATAGAATCGTAGAATCATAGAATAGTTTGGGTTGGAAGGGACCTTAAACATGATCTAGTTCCAAACGCCCTGAGGCAGGCAGGGACATGTCCCACTAGACTTTCACAGCAGATTCAAGGGAGAAAGAGTAAACAGAAGAGCTCAAACCACAAAACAGAACTTCCTTCTTCTCCTTTCCAGCTTTTGAAGTTAAAACACGTGATCACCTCTTCCAATTATACAAGAGATCACACGAGTTTTGCACTGGTGACATGGACTGTAATTACAATGCACATCGGCACAGTGTTACCTTCCTTGACTCCCTTAACAAATTGGCTGAACAATAAAAAGTATTACCCAGCAATACCGAGACGTTTTTCCTTCCCTTGTTTTAAGATGCAGAAGGTGCTGACAGGAATGAAGTTATCATGTATTATAGGATGGGCTTAAATCTAGAGATACAAGCAATATATCTTTCACGAGTGTTGAGGTATTACTCTTTTTGCCCAAGAAATTAATGGCACAGTACTGCCTTTCTACAGCTAATTTTGAAGTGGAATGGTGATACCTGAACAGACATATTTAAAGAAGCAAAATATTTTGGGTTGATTTCTAATCATCATTAGTCCTCCCTGCATACAGAGCTTTAGACAGACTTCAGTGGCTTATGTCCATAAATAATGTCATTCGTGGTTCATACATTGAATTAATCTGATATAAAATGACTAAATTGAAAATCTGTAGGTTGAGCTCTTGATGGGTTCTGGCACAGCAATAAGCAGGCAATCATAAACTTATTAATAAAAAAGGAGTGATAGAAATTGAAATATTAAAGAAGCAGGAAGTAATAGATTAAATGTTAATTTTGATAACATAATTTGCAGCAAATAAGAAAATGATTGATGCAAGGAGGTCCTTTTTATTGTTTCATATGCTATTTCTTTCAAAAGGGCGCTGCTGGAGGAACTGCATGGCTGCAAAAGGGATAAAACACCTAAGACCATCTTTTTCAACTTCTATTAGTAGCCATTCATGCTTGTTGCTAGTCTAGCTTGGAGCTCGCAAACCTATGTGGAAACGGTTCTCACAGTATGAAAAAATGAAAGCCAAGATACTTGCTGATGAATTCCTCAGGGTGATTTTGGATATGGCTTCATCATTTTTCCTAGTGAAGTTTTGTGCCTGAAATGACGAAGGATGTTGGACAAGATATAAAGTTCGGCAGAATCTGCAGAAAACCACTTTAGAGGAGCCAAAGTTTCCCACACAATGGAGCCACATAGACAGGCTAGAAAGCTGTGAATTATGCACAGCAAGAAATGTAAAAGAAGAGTCTGGTACAACTCATTAGAATTTTAGCTTATTGTTATCAACGCCTCTCTCTGATGTTGAAAGGTGTTAGATGCAATAACTGGAAATTCTCCAACGTGTAGTGGTAAAATACAGAACTGTTTTACAAACTGTAAAGAACAGTCTTTGGTGGGTTAGATGTTATATATATATGTATAATCTGCATCATATTGAAGACACACAACTGTAAAAAGCAGCAAACTGACCAACCTCAAACAAAATGCAGTATTTTAAAGCCCTAATTTGCAAATATCATACAAAATATATTGTTTGTAATATTCACTGCAACTGGAATATATAATACCATTTATCAAGAGGTAGATTTTAAAATGCAGTTCATTTAATATTTTTTCCAATATAATGGGATGCTGGAAATTGAAGAAAAGCTTTAATAAAATTCCTTCACTTTAAACATCAGTTCCAATCTTACCAAAGCATGCCTTTTATTAGCACTAAAAAGACTTTTCCACTGAACACATTCATGTCCTGGGGCTTCTATAGCAAAAACCAGCAATAAACATAGAATCTCCAGTAAACATATTATTGTATAAATACAGAATAATTTTCGGAGCATTGGAGGTAATTTGTTGTCATTAAATAATAATTTCTGACTGAGTCAATTACTCAAAAGATGTATTATAAGGTAAGGCTAAACAGCAAAAATACAGATGTATTAAATAGAACAGATTTGTTTCCAGCAATTCCATGGTTAAGATTTTTAGCATAAAGGAAATATAAAGAGTGTGAATTGGAAAATAGATCCTTACTCTGCTGGACTATGGCAAACCAAGAAAGATTGGAGATTCCAGGTCCTGTGATGATTAATGCAGTCATAGAGAAATTGAGCCAATACTTCAAGGCAATAACATGTGTGACCTCCAAGGTCAATGGTCAAATGTGGTGACGAGTATACGGAGAGCTGTCCACATGGAACTGCCCTATGGAACTGTCCTCTTGGGCCCCACATTTTAATACACCCACCTGTTTACATTTTAATAACAGTCATAATGGTGATGTGTTGAAAAAGCATTGCAAATCCAAGAATTACCAAGCTACTCTATATGCAAGGCCTAACATCTAACAGGACAAGGCTACAAAGGCAGCGAGTCCCATACGACTTCATTCATTTCTTGGCAAATCTCTTGACATTCGCCTAGCAGATGACATTTATATCAATTACTGTTTTCATTTCTAGCTCACTTCAGAGTGAGCAAGAAAAGGTTTCCAAACAACAAAAAAGCCAACTTTCCTTATGTTGTAAACAGCTCACAATCCAAGTCAGAAATAGGAAAATGCCATGGAGGAGGTGACTGAACTTTTATCTCAGCCTTCCTCCAGATATCTCAAGGAAAACAGGAGCTTTTGGATGCTAACTTAGCTTATGATGCTAGCTCTTGACAAGCTGATAAAAGCTATATCAAGAGGTTTATATATGACCAATTCCGCGGTCAACAAAAGTTGAGACAGTAAAAGTGTTAAAGAAGAAACATTGTGTTGCCCTTCTTTTATCTTTCATATATTTAAGTTTTCCTGCTGGCTTGTGTTCCCTATGAATCTGCTGCACAAACCTATCATAGAATCATTTAGCTTGGAAAAGACATTCAAGATCATTGAGTCCAACCACAATATTCACAAATTCATTTTCAGACATGCATTCTTCACCGTTACACATTTAAGTTTCATATTGATCAGATCTCAGAGCTCTAAACACTGAATTTTATATATAGTTTATACATAATGCTTACCTAGTTATGGCTTGTATTTATTTCAACATCCCTCTTCCCCCTTCTTTTGTTACCATGCTAATAAAAAATGTTTTGTTGAGAGAAAGCTAGGATGCACTGAACACCAAAATCAGAACTGTTCTCCAGAAAGCTAAACTGAAAGCCTACCTGCAATACGGACATCTGAATTGCAGATATTCTACTAGGGCTCATGGAAGGACAACCAGAGGTTTAAGACAGGCATGGATAGAACAGGCACTTAAAAGAGGGGATTAATTTAAGAAATAAAGATTAAGATCTTAATAAGCAATGACTCAGAGGGAACATAATACCTAAAGATGTGTGAAGAGTTTAAATAGCAAAAAGACAAAGTGATAATTTTGGGTTTCATTTCCTTACTGGAACCATTTAGGAAAAATCTATAAGTTTTAGCTGCATTTGAATAAATTTAGGCTAGAAGTTAGCAAGCTTCTAAACAGAAGGGTTGAGATGCTAAGGATTCTTCCACAGTTAGAGAGGGCAATAAACCCTGTTATCTTTCAGACAGAACTTGGTAGGTTAATAAAAAAGTTTATAAGATACTGTTGCTGAAGGACTGGATGTAACAATCCAAAAGTCACTTGTGGTCCATTTTTACACACTGCTAAAACTGTACAACTAGAAACATTAAGAGCAGGAATATTACAGAGTGATATTCAACCCATCCAGTAATATTTACTTCAAATGCACAAGTTAAGTATTTATAAATATTAATAAAGCACAGAAGATAAGAGGTTATTTCCTTATCTACTAAATATAATAAGTTTCTGATGACAGCAGAGGTAGCCAGAGGTATTGAGGTGATTCTCAGCGAGTGTTCTGATACTGGTCTAAAAGGAGTTATGCCGCAGAAGAGTGTCTCAATAACCACTGAGTTTCCTTTTGAACTTTCAGTATCCCCACAGTAAAGTTGAGCACAGTAAGACAGGAGCTGCAGAGTCAAAGACAGTGACCTTAGCAGTAAGACATTCACCCCAGCAGCCAGGTGCTCGGTGACTGTGAATAAAATACAGTAAATCCCCTGTTGATAACATGAGCAAGTTCATCTATTGCTATTGCCAAAGCAGACAGAGATGAGGACTATGCTCTGTAAAATCCATTATAAAAGAGCTGTGCACTATCATATATTTAAAAAATTACTCATGTCCAATAGGAGACAGTCACCTTGCACTACCCTAATGAGCTCTAAAGCTGATGAAGCATGACTAGCAATGAGTTACTGGTTCTGGGGAGAGCAGTGTAGAGTGGCTAATTGGCCTCGGGATGCAGAAAGTTTCATATTTAGGCTATCGGTGACAATACCCTTGTCAGCTGTTGTGCAGTTTCCATGGGAGACAACCTGTGCTCTGTCTCCCTGTATTTCTGTGTGTTGACATTTTTCTATGGAAGTTTGCAAATGCATGGGAATGCCAAAATACATGGGACAAACCATGGGCAATTCTTCGGTCCTTCAGCACGTTTTGCTTTGAGTCAGGAACCGTATTTGAACTCAGCATCAGATGACTGCATACCTGAAGTCATAGAAAGTGGAGCTGTACTTGCAGGCATTCCTTCTACATGCTGGCTAATGTTCAGGTGCCTTTTTCCTCTGAATTTTGAAATACGCCACAGTCAACAGCCTATCTAGACCTTGGAAAAGCCATAAAACAGACTAAAAGGACAGTGTCTTGTCTACTGATGAGAGATACTACAGCCAGCTTGCTCCAGAAAATAATAAATTGGAGGATTTTTGTGCAGAAACACCAGGCAGCAAGTAGGTCACTCTAATGACTCAGAGCAGAGCTAGCTCCTATCATCTTGACTGATGGGAGTTAGCCCTTCACAGACTTTCCCTATGTTCTCTTTAGCTAAAAGGAATTGACCTTAGGCAGAGCTGAAACTGAGAAATGGACTGCTTGGAGAATGAGACCTGCAGTTTGCACATCATCCTGTTCAGTAAGTAATATCTCCTTTTAAAACCAGTGAGTGTTGTTCCAATATTTAAGCATCCTTGGACTGAATCCTGGACTGTTAAAGACAGACACTGAATTGGAGAAAATGCTGCTCACCTTCATGAGTTCATGCTTTGATCATAACTTTCATAATCACAATTTAAAAAAATAACTGTAATGGGGAATAAAATATAGTGCTAGACTCACACTGTTCTCTCTCAATATTCAGTTGTCCCCTTGAGCACTTGTAGACTGATGGCACATCATACCATGTACTCCCTGCAACTTAGCCTACGTTAGAAAAACAAACATTCCTGATATCCATGTGCCTATTACTTTACTTGTCTGCTGCAAAATCCAAAGCTTTTGTGCTGTACTAGAACCACGTCTTTGTTATCACGCAGTCCAGAGACAAATTTCTTCTAAAAGCTTTCAAGTTTTCTCTAAGGTCGTGCACACATCACTTGCGTGCCACTTGCACACTACATTATCTGCTGTACTTGGCTGTGACCTCAAAGGCTCCTCTCTCTGATTCTCCTGTATTCTCATTTATTTTTCTGGACAAACAGCAAGAACTACGGTTAAACTGTGCAATGTACCATGAATGATTAGATATTAGAAAGAATAATAGTCTTTACAGAGTACTGCACTATAGTTTACAAATCACAAAAAAAAATGCCATTTACTCCATCCTGTTCACGTCTAGAATTTTCATTCATAGAGAATTAAAATAATTCTCCTAGGTACTCTTGAGAATAATAAGCCGATATTTTGGCAATTACCCCAGTACAATATATTTTAATGCAATCTGTTGGGGCTTTTTGAGTGTGTTTTTAATCAAATATTTCAACTTTCTTTCTTCTGAAGGAAAAAACCCCCATGAAAGTAGATTAGAGAAAATAAATGTTCAGCAACAGAGATGGATAAAATGTTTTGCAGGAAAACATTCTTTTTCTTTTAGGGAAAATCAGATTTAGTGACTCCAAAAGAGTTTGTAGAGATATGTAAATATTGTTGTATTGTTACTTGGGGAAAAGAGCGAAACAACTAATTTTGAAATGGCTTTATTTTTTTCTAAAACAACACTAAGATAATTTTACTTTTGCTCTGAACTGGACAATTTTCTTCCCTTAATTCTGAAAACATTAATCAACAAAGGAATTCACTTCATGCGAATAAACAAATCTGCAGTAAAAATTAACTTATAACTGTGAATTCACCCCAGAACTTATAAAAAACCACTGGGAACGTAAAAAATAATTTTGCTATTTATGTTTTCTGCCTCCAGTGCATATATTAACAATTTAATCTTCACAAAAATTTTATTATAGAGCTTTATTATCCTAAATTATTGAAAGGAGTCCCACATCTCACCATTAAAGTTACAGAGCCCTCTTACTCTAGGAAGGCCTCCATGTCCCAGCACACATTTTTTAGCATGCTGCTTGCCCAAGGTGGATGAACAAACTGTGCTCTACTCAAGCACCGCTGAAAAGAATGGCTTACTTTCCTCAGCTAAGATTAAATAATAATTGAAAGAATAGTATTTTTGTAGCAGATTTTCCAAATGTTCTGCATAATTTTGCTTGCCTTGCACCTGCCAGCTTACAAAAAAGCACCAAGACTTCAGTGAAATGGGGGAGAATTCACCCTGTTAGGGTTCACAGCCCTTTCCTCTTCATTTTAACACTAACTGAACAAAAAGCAGGGATTTGCAGAGAGGTAAGAAACAGTGACACTTTGCTTTGGAAATATTCTGAAGTAACGAAAGCTTACTAGAAAAACTAGCTGGAGAGTCTCCATGGAGATAGACAAAACCAACCCCAATAAAGTACAGCATGGTCTTGCCCTATTACTGTCTGGATTCTCCAATCTTGCTCCTTGTGGTAGCCCCTTCAAGAAAATGCATACACATAAAAACCACACAGTTAACAGTGATAAACGTACCAACAGGAAGCTGAACAATGTTATTTTGTAAAGTTCCCTTTGGGATATGCTTTTTCACCTGAATTATACTTCATACACAAATGAACAACAATTATTTTCTGAATCAGCATGAAAACGAACAAGAGAATAGAAAAAAAACCAAAACGATGAACACAGCAAGGATAATTGGGGAACAAACTGATGTTATTAGTAGGCTCAAAGATAATTAATCATCTCCCAGCTTTGGTTCTGTTACAACACCTCGTATAGATTGCTCATGTATTCAGGCTTTGAGATAAATATAAATCATGCAGAATTAAACATCACGAGCTTAGGAGCAAGCCCTCCCTCTGAGCGGTCAGGCCACTGAAAAGATGGGAGTCAGGTTTTCAGCACAGGATGATGTTACCCCCAGAGGAGGGCTTGGTGCTGTGCCAACCCCTGTTAGTATTTAGCAGCCCTGGCGGAGCGTGAAAGCAAGCAAGAGAAAACACTGAGGTGCATGAGTCTAAAGGGAGAGCAAAACCATGGGGTTAGGGTTTATAAGCCTTATATTTAGTGCATTTTAAAAGGTACCTTGATATAACACAGAGACACCGAGGAATAGTGCTGTTAAAAATCCTTGCTTACGTCTACAACTTTTCAATAAGCCCCTGAAAGTGCATTTGCTGTGGTCCAAGAATTTTCTGTAATGCTCCCAAACAGTTTTTGAAGGCAGGTGGGTCACTGACGTTCTTGCAGTTAATAATTTCCTTCATTTGTGAATTCCCTTTTAGATACAATTTGAAGCCCACAAAGAGCACAAAGCATAGCAGTGGTACAAAAATGTTCCATTTTACATATAGGGATGTTTTACTGGACTTGTTTTCAACAAGGTCCTTCCTAATCAGAAATGGTGTCTCAGCTGCAGGATTTGTAAAGCAAGAGAGAGTGATTTCTCTGCTCATTGTGAATAAGTGTAGTTGCCAACATTGCTGCATTGGTCAGACGAAGCCTTTGATGTGTAATTTAGAAGAACAGATGTTTTATCTGGGAACCTGTCCAGTTCTTAAAAAAAAAAAAATATATTGTGAGGATCTCAGTAGTTGCCTCTTTTGTCGGCAGCAGTAGCCTCAAAAGCACTGAAGAAATACTGAGTACATAGCAGGATTTCTAAGCCACAGCAGAGAAGCAGAGTCGTTGCTTGATTACCTTTGTGAGTGACATACACTGCAGTGATGAACTAATTGGTGATCGCCAGTTAAATGGACTGAACAAAGCTGTAAACCTCGGACATGCTAATATGCCCATTATTTTTTCATCAATCCTCTTTTCTCATTCTGTTCTTTTCAGAAAAGCCCAAGAGTGACATCTTTCATTCCCTCCAGCTGCGCTAGCAACACCAGCAGAGACAAATGGCATGAAGTTTTAACAGGCCAGCAAATGTATGAGGAATCTTTGAGAGATATTAACTACTGCATTTCACGCAAAACTGACCCCATAAACATTCTTCCTCATCACGCCCAAATTCAAAGGGGTTTCACAAAGGATTTCATAAGGCTCTATCATTAGTTCAGGGACTATTAAGCATATGAGATGGTACCTTCAAATTTATCTTTTACACACTCTTCAATCACTGCCTTGCCTTTTCTCTCAATGCCCTGTCCAATTTGTACTGCAAATGGCTTAGAGGATGTGCTGACAAAACCCTATTATGTGTCTAAAACACCTCTCAGATACCTTCTCTCTTATCTTCAAGACCCAGGGCTGCTCACCTGGTATCTGTGGAGGGGAGGGAAGGAGGAAAGCGCACAGGAGATGCCAGGCTGTCCCTGGGGCACTGACCTCTAAGTAACTCACAATGAAATCTACTGGCACCATGAGCTGCTCTTCCATGAACCTACCCCCTGGCCAAAGCCAAGAGGTCCACTAAGGGTAGGATCAAAGACACAGCACTGTGAAATACAAGACGTGTGCTCCTACATGGGAGAGTCTTACTCTAAAGGCATGAGGGTTGCTCTGCCTGAAAGCCTACAGCACAAGTTAGCCATCGCTAAGCCAGGGCCTGATTAAAGGTAAAATAGCAATTTTTCATTTAAATCAATTTTATACACCATTATTGTATTCCTGCAGTGGTTTAAAAAGAGTGCTTTCCAGCGCAAAGGGAAATGAAACAGCAATGGCATTGTACTGTCACTGGTGATTTCAAAATTAGCTGCACTCTGCCTGGAAAAATACAGTTTCCTTGTGCAGCAATTCTTCACCAGGACAATCAGGTGATGCAAATCGGAGTAGCTCTGTCTGGCAGCCTCAGCTATAACACAAGATGTTGCTCTCCTGATTACGTTTTGCTGAGCATACACGCTTTGTAAAGCCACTACAGCAAGTTGATAATGATGCATGAAATGGAAAACCCTCCGAGCACACCCAAAAGCGCACTGCAATAGCACTGGTGCTCTGTTATTCAATGGTTCTTACTATCCATGTGCCCACGCTAATGTCTGCAGGCTTTCACTGGTTTTAAACAGGCTAACTTCACCTCCTGTCATGCATTTACTCCTGATTAACACAGCCTTAAATACAACCGGGGTCAGATGTACAGCAGTATTCAGGTCAAGCACAGAAAAAAAGAAGAGAATGTTGTGGGACCAAAGGTGAAAATCTTTAATGGTGTCACTCCACTGATCCAAATCAGCAGAGAATTTGGCCTAGTTGCTTTCCTCATTGACACATCTACCCTCTGAGGTAGGCGTAGACAGATATTTTTAGAATTAAACCACCCTGGCGACATATGTGCCACTATTGCACATCAGCGGTAGTTCTTTCAGCATTAAAAAAACTTGCTGAAAATTGTAGAATTTTCAAAGTTTTCAATACTTTTCTGTTTTGCTCTATAGGCAGTGTGCTACTCAAAGGTTAGCTGAAAGAGCTGCAGGCAGTGCAGGAATCACAGTGAGACCACATGAAACACTGCCTGGTTTCTGTAAAAAAAAAAAAAAGGGATATTCAGCTCCTCATCTATACCATTACTCTGTACCATTTTGGCCACTTTGGGGACATTAAATACTGGAAAAAGCTCAGAAAGCATTTGGCTCAACATCAATGTCTATATATCATAAGGACTACTATGTAATGCGAGTGCTTCAGATCCATCCTAACTAGAAAATGTAAGCTACATAATGCCAAAAATGTCATTAGAATATAAGCACTGCACATGATCATGCTCCTAACATCCTTCCAGGGTTTGTTCCATATTGAACATCAAAGATTAAACATACTACCTCATGCACATTACACAATTAACTTCGGATGACGCATCAAAGACAATTTTTTTTTTACTGGATAGCTTCCTCAGCCACATAGCATTGAGATAAGATGTAGTACTGGCACATGGGAATCAGATCATCCTGAATATAGTTTGGCATTTAGAGACTTGAGTTATTACAGGCAAATTTTTGCTTCCCTACTAAACAGGGAAAGAAATTTGAGACTTGTCCCCTGATTTATCACTCAAATTAAATGAAAGCAAGACAATATATTTTTCTTAGACTACAGACCAACCATTCAGAGTCGCCCGTTACAGCAGTACATTTTTTATTTGACATTGGTTATCAAGTGGAGGGGCTTATTTCTTCAGCCTTATTCTGGGTCTTGACTCAGAGAGACTCTAGAGATACCCAAGACCAGTTTTCTTACTGGTTCTACTTGTTCTTCCAAAATAGGGCAACATTAGTTTGTTTTCTCTACATCCATTTATAAATTTTTTTCATTCTTGATCGGTCGCAGCCTATTTCAACCTATGCTCAGCAGCCTTTTCTTTGTTTATTCATATCTTGTCTCAGTGAAGTTCTGTGGTCTAATTTGAACATGTTGGCCAAAGCTTTTAACATATTAGCTATGTCATTTGCTCTTAATTGAGTCATTCAGCAATCACATCTGGAGCTTCCTGTAATTACGTGACTCCCCAGGGAGATGCTCTACAAAGTTCCACCAACATTTTTCAGTTCATACCAAACATAAGCAGAGATTTGACATATTAAAAAAAAATCTTTATTAATCTCTTATCTCTTTTTAATTGTTTCTAATTTAGTCACAGGAACGGTACATGATTCTGACGGTGTTTTAATTCCATATTCCAGGTTTCGAGATTTTAAAATATGCATAATTAGTTCTCTCTGAGAGGAGAAAAAAGCTCCCATAACTGAGAGAGCATCGTGCACTCCACACTACAAGGTGAACCAGGTTCCAGTTCATCTTTTCAGAATAGCCTCAGTTATAAATAATAAGACTTCTGTTTGTTATGGAAAAAAATGGAAACTAAAATTTAAATAAATGTTTTAAAATTATGGGGTTTTTAATGCTCATTTTGGAGTTCCCTCATTTTACTTCTCCTTGTCATACTGGATGTCTGTGCAGACAAAAGCCCCTCAAACAAAAGAAAACTTCCTTACCTGTGTACCAGCTGCTTGCGGCTTACACAAATAGCAGTTTCATAGTCATGAGTGACACACACCTTATGCGGGCTGCACTTCACCTTCAAACATGGGTCTTTGGATGGATCAAGGGCTATAAAAAACCAAACATATTAAAAAGAAAGTGAGACGAGTTTATGAAGTCACCTCTTGAGTGACAGATGACAAGTTAGAACGAATACCCCCACATCTGAGTGAATACAGACTTTACCACTTTCAGACTGTATACTCAATAGAGATGTTTAAGTATAAAAATAGATGGAAAACTTAGAGACTATGATTTCTGAACAGTGATCTGAGTCTAACTTGTCATTCACATCAATATTGGACATGACACTTTGGGAAGAAGTAGACATAGTAATAGTAAGTAGATATAGTAATAATAGATATAATTTTGTTTGTTTAATAGAAAAGTTATGGCAGAATAAAATACTCCCATAAGTAACAAAATTACTAGTAGTTCAGAAGCAATTTAATAATCCACATTGCAGAGTGCTAATACATTTTATTTCACAGATACAGTATAGCAGGCACATTATTTTGTGAAAATTATTTTTAATTTTCATGGACAAGCATCTCCTGTACTTAAAATGCTTGCACAGAAGAGCAATAATAGCAATAAAATAATCCTGGGCTTTCATACAAGTTTTATCACCAGCAGTGCTGTCGGAAGTGAGATTAGAGAGCATTATGAATTGCTGTCTCAAAGCAAATAAACCCAAACTGTTGTCCCTGCTGATGCTTGCTGGCAAAGTTCTTCCTCCAAAGCCTGTCCTTACACTCTTTATTCTCCTTCCAACACTATCCAAAGTTCCTCCTAATGGTGGTAGCATCCCCACTTTGGTCCGAGGCTGCAATAGCTGCTGCTTTGTCATTTTCTCCACTAGCCTAACGGGAATCTAAGAGGATCTGAGGACAGACAGGGACATATTGCTCAGAAATGTATCTTCAGTCCTTCAGCCAGCCTCCGGATGAATGTAAAACAGGCAATCTTTATCTCAACCATTCTTACGTTGCTGGAAAAAAGGACGAGGCAGCAGTAAAGGCAACTTCTCTCCTTCTAATGTGCTGGATGATTTGAGGTACTGCAGTTAGTTGGGAGTCTGGACAACGCGCAGAACTGACACACAGTCCTGCACTGGAGAGTGCAGGGTGCTAGGGTTTACCCACAAGTACAGTTTTGATTAGGAAATAAGCCATTCCCCTTGAACATGCCCACTCAGCAATCCTCTGGTTAAAGCCTGCCTCTCGCTAACAAAGTACAGCAAGGCAGCACAAGAGCGGACTTGAAGGAGTGACTAATGCTGTACCCTAATGTCATGCAAACAGATTGAAGATAGAAAGGTAATTAGCCAGGACACGAGGATTAACACACGTGGGCATGTGCATGCACACAGATCACACATGTGCCCCACATCTGAAATCAGCACATCACACAAGGTTATACTAGAACTATACATTCCTTTCCCCTCTCCTCAAATAAATGAAGCTATCAAGCATATAGAATCATAGAATAACCAGGTTGGAAGAGACCCACCGGATCATCGAGTCCAACCGTGTGGCAAAATTAGGATTCTAATTGGAATCATCCTGTTTAGCACCCAAAGGGAGGAAGAGGGTCTGAACTTAGTGAAGGCACGTGCGGCTCCTTCCCAGAGGCAATAAAATGCTGGTGCATTAGGCACTGGTGCAGCAGCCTCCTGGACCCTAGAAAAGCTCACCAGAGGCAGACAGTACTTGTTGTCCTGCCAGTGTGCAAGCCTGCCTGCTCCTGCCAAGTTTGTATAGACAGCTTCCTTAAATGAGTGGTGATTTGATAATCTTTGAAATAAAGAGGAGTAACGCCGTGCTGTGCTGGATACCACTCCAATTAGAGCACTGATCCCACCTGGGACAATCTCTTATAAATACTTCCCTGCAATCAAGTCCCATTCAAAAGACTATCTATCTAAATTCATTCTCTTACAAAAGGATGCTTCTAAAGATCAGCAATAAGACTTATCTGGCAGAATGAATGAGAAATAGTCAAAAAACGCTTACGTGAATACTTCAGAAGAAGAGAAGTCACAGCCATACAGAGAAATTCCACCTTTGTTTAAGAAGTGATTTTTAGATAAGCATTTTTTTTGACATTATTTTGCCATGGATTTGACTTTCTGTTCCTCTTCAGTGTGTCCTTAGATCCCATTTTACCCCTGCCTTTCTTCCTCAAGTCATGGGATGCTCTTGGAAATAGGCAACTCTGAGTTCCATTCCTGGGACTCTACGAAGCTCTTCTTGCACATTAAGCTAGCTGAAGTTTTCCACTTCTACTGAAATATTAAAGAAACTTTTAAAGGATACTACTTGAAGTACCAGAAGTTTCAGTTTTCTATGTACCAAATGTCTTTATATGACAGCAAATGTACTTCCAACAAGCAGAGGATTCTTTTTTCCTGCAGTGCTGAAGTGCTGCAGCTGTTCTGTGTTGGTTTAAACAGCCACAGCTACAAGCTCATACCACATTAACACCCATTACACATTTGTGATGGGCAATTGAGCTTCACTAGTGCATATGTATTGAGTGGAATGCCTTTGGTGCAAGACAGGGGGAAACCGTAAAAACAAAACAAAACTGTTAAAGCATTTTCTTTTAAAGCCATTAGAAATGATAGAAAAGGTGAAGTGAGCAAAGGAGGAGGAAAGACCATCTGTTTCCTGCACCATAAACAACAAGGCATCAAAATCCAATGAGATGCCATAAGGAAAATATATAGGCAGCGTTTGGTGGGTCAGGGTCTGTTTGCCTGAAAAGATCAAAGGCTGATAAGGCACTTCAGGGGTGTTTTCCTGTTGCCTTTTCTGTCTTTTCCAAGTCAAACTAACTGGAAGGTGAGAAGTAGCCCATCCTCTGCTCTGTACATTCCCAGGACACAGTGGGGGAGATATGCATTCTTAATCCTTTCCCTGTGCTCTCACTGGAGACCCGAGTTAAACACTGAGCAGGTATTTGACAGGAATTAAAATGGCAAACTACAATTTCCTTACCTGTCTGTCTACCTGGCTATTCTTAATGGCAAAGCAGAGTGAGATATCCTCCTTCTGCAAAGCCTTTAATAAGCAAATGCCACTTGGAGCGTGAAGGGTTACCAGATTATAGGTTCAGTGGGTTGGTGTAATTCAAAGGTCACGTCTGCACAAAAAAATTTAATGACCAGAACTTTTGCTTGCTTGCAGCTGGCTTTGCTCTTTTACTGAAGAACATGAACATTGCCTGTTTTTGCTGGTGACATCTGTGATGCAAAATGCTGCATCAACAGAAACCCTTGTGCAAATTGGCTAGGAGCCCAGGGCTAACGGCTGCCAACATTGCTGGGATGCTGGAGAGCACTCTCTGGGCTTCTGCTCATAGTTTTCTATCAGCCAAAGCTGCCCAAGCGGGCATGTGGGGTTAGCCTTGAAAGTCAATGCTAGTTTGGCAAGATTCAAGCCCCTATGGTCTATGTGACATCACACACAACTTCAATACTTATCATTTTTGCATAGTAAAATTTACTCTAATTGAAGAATTATATTTTCTTCAGGAACTCCTTACATCTGCCAATGCAACAGAAACATAAGCACTTCTGAAGTATGTTTGAAACATCGTCATACACTGCATTACTGTTAAAAGAAAAACAACTTCGAAATACTTAGAAATTAAAAAATTGTCTACTGAAAAAGAAAAATACTGTTGAGTGGTCCTCGTTTTGAACTACAGGAATGGGAAAAGATGTGGTTAGAAATCCCAGTCACTATTTCCTATTAAATCAGGCTTCAACTTCTCTCCACCTCAGTGCCTTGCTTCTAAAATCTTAAAAGAATATTACTGCTGGAAATAATAAAATACAAAGCTTTTCCACACCTGTGTGTTTTTGGAATTATCCCATTTATGGTAGGAAAGCTCATGAAGATACTTAAATGGAACACTCTATAGAAACATCATCTACTATTCACCGCAAACAGCCCTTACAGACAGCTCAACACAGTGGAAGGAAGTTCATTAAGTAGAAGCAAAACCGTGGGCTCTGTCAGAAACCAGCAAACTACCCCCTCATCTGGATTATTATCTCTTCAGACTTTTTTCCACTTATGCAGAATGCATGATCCATATAAACATAAAAGGTCAAAATAGAGACTTATATGTCTGTGAAGTTCCACGACATGTTAAATAAGTTTGGAAGGTTGTTCTACTGCTAAGCAACACAAGCCCTAAGGAGAGCTCATAATAAGAAACAATTTCTGAAATATGCTAATCAAAAATCATGCTTTGTTAATCAGATTTCTACATGACTAGCAGCAGATGCTCATCATCCGCAGAGGAAAAGACCCCTGGGAATAAGATGAAACATAACAACCATACTTGTCATCACAGTTCTTTTTGTCCTAAAGCAATAGGTTTGAAATCTCTGAAATTGAAGAGCCAAAAGTACAAATAAATAAATTAAACTGGGAAGAGGAGTGAGAAAAAAATCGGAATTTTTCATTATAAGGATGCTATTTTATCAGCTTTAAAGGAAAATCACAGCCATCCCTCTCCTACATTAAAGATTCTGCACATAGTTACCCAGGACCATGCACAATAATAACAAAAGTATCTTAAGCCTGGCTGCAATTTGTGAATACTTTTCCACTTTTCTTTAGACTGACACTGAAGGTGAAGTTGATATGGTCACTTAATCTGACCTGGCAGCAGCTGAGGACTGGTCCAAAGTTTTTTTGAGGAATTTCTGGCTTTTTATCTTGGCTTGTTTAACATCTAGATATTTCTGCCACTGATATTTGTTTTCTGGCCAGCTATTCTGACATTGGGCTCTGAAGTTACTTGCTGTCTAGCAGATCACAAGTGAGTAAGTGGTTAGATGGGCTACAGTTTCTGCTTTGTTGGCCACAAAATTTTTTGTAGTAAAATTTACTCTATAGGTCAGCTGATTGCACTGCAAAGGGGAAAGGTTTTCATCTGTATGCAGTGACCCAAACTGATGCCAGGCCCATTTAAAAAAAAAAAAAAAAAAAGAGATGCAGAATCAGAATTCTTGTCATTAAGAAACAAAACACTTGCATTCCTTTTTTCAGTCCAGCTTTTACTATGCACAGCGACCGAAGTTCCCTATTAAAACTATAAATCTTCTGGTTACCTCATAGAGATACCAGAATAATTGGTAAACAAGAAATACCAGGGATTGCATCAGACCATTAACAACTTCCTAGCAGTATGTTGACATCTCTTTTCAGTACCAAACGGACTGCAAACACCAAATGCATCCCAAATCACTTTTCCTGCCAGCTCCACAGAGCAAGCCAGAGAACGCTTGCTTATGAACCATACATTCCTCTCCCCTCCCTGTACCATTCACCAGAGGCTGTAAGTTTGCAATATAAATAAATCAGCGTTGGACAAAGACCTAACAACAGTGTTTGCGATACATTTCTATTACATTTCATGTTTTTATATATTACCACTATAAAAGACGACTTACGACTTGGAGGAAACTCTTTTGTTCAGACAACAGCAGTACAGGGAGAAGTTGTTCTATAAGACTGTAGCTCTATATGCTCTAGCTGTGGGTCACTGTGTTAATCACAACAGAGTAAATTTATTTTTCACACGTTTGACTTTAAAAGGGTGATAATAAATAAATACTCAATGTCTTGCAGCAACGGATGTGTAATCCTGCAGAAACTGTACAACTAGTTCACAGCAAGATTTATGAGCTTGATTTTGGTTTTATGACCATTTGTTTGGGGAAAGAGAGTAATTTCAAACTCATAGCTGTTTAGTGGAGCTGAAACAAACTACACAATCAAAAAGAAATGGCATTATGTAAATATTGGGGTTTTTGTTTTCAAAATTGTCTGACAATAAGTACTATGATCACTCAATGACAAAAATACTTCTGCATAATGAAATGTCAAGAGCGGTTGCTTTTATGCAATCCCCTCGGAATTGTTCTGACTATATGAGAAAAAAGAACTTCTGTTGAGAAAGGTACAATGAACTGGAAAATGGGACCTGCTATCCTTGATGCAGAGAACCTAGTGCATATTTTAAGATACAAAAGATTTATAATAAAACTAATCCTCTCAATTAAATGATGCGTTACATTATAGGTGTGCATTTCAATATTGTTATGTATTGCATGTTTCCAGCAATACTCCACAAGCAAGCACCAGAAGGAAAGCACAGTGCCTGGCTGTACAAGCCAGCAGTTCAGGTGCAAGATTGAGAGAGATGTGAACGCAAGCGGTCTGGGTAGGCAGGGGTGGAAAGCTGACTCCTTACCTGGCCTCCTCCCTACTCAGCACGAAGCTCAAACAGCAGCTCGCGTCAAACTTCAGATCTAAGAGGCAACGTTTCAAGTCAGTGTCTTGTCTCTACTTACAGCATGGTTGCAGCCAAAGAGAAAGTGTGATCAAAGCAGTTAAGTAGTAACTTGGAGCAAGTTTGCTATATATTCCATGAAAACCATCATACAGCAAACATGTAAGAAGCCATGCAGCCAGCTTAGACAGGCATTAACAATCTCTACAAACCTTGCCCTTGACTTCTGCTAGGAAAAGGGCATGTTTTTCAACACGTGATGGCTAACCCATGACAGCTAAAAAGATTTTTGGTGTTAACATTTCAGTTGTTTGAAGTATACCATAGACTTCCCTCAGAATTAGAGCTTTTACTAAGCTTTAAAGGAGATGATGAATTTACGCTTATTTTCCTTTAAATGGCCATACATAGTGACTTAAAGAGAATTTAGGTGAATGTTGCACAATGGTTTTCAGTGCTTTAGAGATAAACTCCAGCCAATACGTGTGCTAAGGTTAGACTGGCAGTGAAGCTTAATCCAAGTGCAATGGGACTACCCCATCGCCCTTGTATGAACAAGACACCCAAGTAAGTCTTCCACTGAAGATGGACTTCCAGGCCATTTATAAGGTTTCTGCCTCTACCCTTTCTCCAGATTTTCTTATTTTACAGGTTGGTAAGTGACCACAGCGAGTGGATAAGACTACCTTACTGAAGCTGAATGTAATATTTCTTCTCAGAGGTTCTATTGTTAATAATTTTGTATTTAAAACATGTTATTTAATAACAGATAACAACCCTTCCCCCATACCAATTGGAGATAATTACCAATGGTTTTTATTCTGCTTCTGCAAATCTCAGCATAAATCATTCTGCATCATTAGGGAGAAAATTGGTGTTAGCCCTCCCCCAAGTCTAGGGGAGAACATGTCTTCGATTAATAAGCTCAGATATTTAAGTCTCTTTCTCACATACTCTCTCGCTGTGTAATTACTCAGAGCAATTTGCATACAGAAATCAATTCAGTTGAAAATTCATTACTGTAGGCTTGAATGTTTCAAACATGTATGTGAATTATTTTCAGTAAACGGAATTTCTCGAGGCAGTTAAACAGCAACATCTCAAACTACCAGCACGTATTCCATCACTGTGCAGTATTTTGGTGTAGTTTTGCATTGGAGCACACTAACATTTGAGTGGCTGAAGATGGTAGAGCACATGGAAACATCTATTTTAATTTTTATGAGCACTTTCAAAAATCATTTCTTGTAACTGATATAAAATTGCTTTTGACATTGCTGAGGGCCATCCAAGGCAAAAGATGCTTCAAAGGACTGTACAGATTTCCTTTCCAAAACAAGGAATAAGAATTTGAGTATTTAAATGAATTGCCTTGACAAATATTCAGAAATCTGATGCAGTGATGAAAAAAGATAGGGCTGTGAGTTAGTAAATGTACTTCTGTTTATGGATGTACGTACAACATTCAGTGTAGGAATTTGGCTAGCAACTAGTAAAGAGACACGTACAAGACCAAAGTTGATTTTCTAAAGAGTCATAAAAGAGAAGCTCTTGGTTGGATTTCTGATAATCAATCGTTGTAATTTATATCTCAACATACTGCAAATGTATCTCGAATACTTCTCTACACTGGAAAAAAGAAGCTGTCGAACACAGATCCATACTTGCTTTGTTTTTCAGCTAGAAGCAGGTGCACTTTCTAGAAACAACTCCCCTGCCTGCAAGGCAAAGGTTCAACCAAGATGCAAGTACAGAACATTCACATCGGTCCAATAAAGTAGGATCTGGTATCAGTGTCATCGTGCTTCTCTAAATTCCAAGCTCTTCCATCATGAGATAAATTGTGCTTGGATGTGTCACACCCAAGTCTGTTTCTGCATATCCTGGTAAGCTGAAGGCAAAAGATGCCTAAAAATCCCAGGGACAGAAGGACATTGGTCAGATGTTCCATTCAATTATTAATTCCAGGAAGTAGTGAGGGTATAAAAATAACCCCATTTTCTGGGACTCACAGGGCTTTGGCAAATGCTTAATGACAGCACCTCAACAATTCCTGTTTTAGAGTCCCCAGACCCCCTGGGATGATCCAGCTTCAAGCTCCCTGGGATGGAAGTAGAGAGCTTCAAAAGATCACTCTAATCTTCAGCTGGAACACGAGAAACTGAAGAAACTTCTGCTTTTGCCTCGCAGGGAGAGTTCTGCGGTATCTGTCTTAACAGATCCTCAGCACTGGAGCAGAGCTAAATCCATGACTGTCTGCTTCAGTCAGCCTCAGGTTTCTGCATGCTTTTCAGAGGTACCCCATAACAATGCAGTCCAGCATCTCTAACCTCAGGCGTCTAACCAGCTTCTCCCAGCTCTGCCACAGCAGGGGTGGCTCTTTCTGCAGGAGAGCTATGACCAATTCTACTTCCCCTGCCCTCGGGTGACTCTAAGCCCAGCCATACCTCTTCTGGTACAAAATATGCTCCCTCAGACTTCCAAGCTCAATTTTCTAACAAATGAATGTAAGGAAAAAGTGAGAGAAGGCACTTGGATCTCCACAGTGGTAGAACTGGCTAGCTGATAACAGTGAAACGATTGTAAGATTTTATTTTCCTAAGATGCCAAGGCTGCATTTTCCATATCTGTGACTGAAATTGGCTCCTGTGATACAAGCTGATTCCCTTCAATCTCCAGTTCCTAATACCAGAAATGAACTTTGCTTTTCTCTCTAAAAGACAGTAAGATTTTATCCTCATTGCAGCTGGGGAAATACTGAAAATATAAACTACAAGAATTAAAAAAAAATAAAGCCATCAAAAGACTCCCAGGCAATATGAAAAAATGGAAGTATATTTAAGATAACTTTGAGATTTCCAAATGGCTCAACTTGACCATCCTCTGGTATTTTTGAAATGATGAATATAATATTTCCTGTGAACTGACCTGGACTATTTCATCTTTCTGTTACACTGTAAGGAATTGTCATTTATTTTGTGGGATTTCATTAAATACAAGTTATTTTACTCCAAAGTCAATTAAAACAAACAGGCTACACCTTCTTCAGAAAATAATACTTGAAATTATTAATGCATAATTAAAGATAAGCCTTTCCCATTTCAGAGGAACACAAACATATATTTTCTTGGAGAGAAGTTGCGTCAAATGTCATTAGACACTTCTATAATACTTCCTAGGCTATTGGAATTTATACTTTAACTTAAGCAATAATATAATGGGAAAATAATTGCCGTGATTTAATACAGATAGCTAGCTTGCGAGAAGCTTTGAGTAAGAACTACAATGAAGTGTAATAATCTGAACTATGAGTAGAAAATAAACAAAAATGAATCAAATATAAGTGGATACAGAATTTCTCTGGTTTTTTTCTCAGAGAAAAATCTCTTACCAACCAAATCTTATCATCCTTCATTGGATATTTTGTCATTACATCTCATTTGAAAACATGAAAAACATCTATTTTAATGCTTGTATTTTGGGGGTAACACAGAAGGAAAAGTGCATCCCTGTTATTACTGATTCCATCAGGAAATAGTAAAAAGTGAGGGCCACTGTTTTTATGAATCAGTATTTCAGTATATGCAATTACAATTCTTTCAAGACAGCACTGTAGAGAGCTAGGCAAGCAATGCAAACTCTGGATACCAATTCTCTGAAAGGCTGATGAGTTTCCTCTATTTGTTGACAGACTAAATGTCAATGTTGTTACAGTTACAGCAATTCTCAGTCGGGCACCCTGCCTATCTCTCCACACTCCTCTCCCTGGAAATGGGAAGACCTCTACTTTTTCCACTAAGTTTCTCTACTTATTGCTAGGATAAAAGAAACAGAATTCAGCCCCCCAATCATTATCAGCTGTAAAATATAGGAGCTCATTTTACGCTTAATTAATGAAGTACGACATAGATAGCATTCTTTGGAACAGCACGTCACAGAAGAACTACCAACTTCACTCTTGATCTTAGCATCTTAGTGCATGGGCAGTCGCTGCCCTGATCAATGGGGCAGGAAGGAAAGGACACAGTTAATGTTGCCTTCTTGTTCTATCATTACTTTTTTTTGTGCCTTTGGATAAACGACTTAGTCATTCTATGCCACCCCCTCTTTTTCAGCATTTAAAACAGGGATACCACTCCTTACCTGTCTACAAACCAACCTGGGACTCCTAGAAAGCATCACAGAACACAAGCAAAGGCCCCCCCATGAATGAATTGTAACATAATGATTTCAAAACAGCTAAATTCTGCAGAACTAAGAGCCATTTCATGTTCATTTATGGCAGTCTGATTGTCTCCATGGAAACAGGGGCAAAACACTTTATTTTCTACATCAACAGAGGAAGATTTGTTTCCATATTACATTAGTTTTAGTGTGCACTGAGCAAAAACAAACACAGAAGTAAAAGCCTTTTCGAAGGCTGATTTCATTATGAAAAGATAGTGGTTTTAGCCCTATGACATGGAAGCAGCCCCTGTCAACCTGACACAAACCTTGCAAGATGGGCAGCGTTCTGCAGTGTCTCTGGATTAGAGATGAAATAGAAAAATCAGATTTGTAAGTTTACAGGTAAAGAATTTTTTTTATCAGAAGAACCTACTAGAATTATAAAGTTACAGGAATTTTAGACATGAGACTTGACCAATAAAAACCCCCTACAGCATGAACACTGCTCATACACATGGCTTGTAAATAACCTAGAAATCCATACAACACAAACCACATCAAAAGTGTAAATTGGCTGAAGGCTGGCTAGCCTAGTAGACTGCAATTTAATGTAATTTTCATTGCTTTTGAGAGGAATTACCTAAGCAGGAAAAGACAAAGCTCCTCTATGGATAATCAATTAGTCATATAATTGATATCCGGAAAAGGCTTAAATGGGAAATAAATGAAAGGACAAACACCTCCCCTGGCTGGTTCTAAAGTACAATAAATATAAATTCAACAAAGAGAATTCCTTCTTCTAGCATGAGTTTAACAGAAAGAATGGCTGTGAAAATCAGTGAGTATCTAATACCATTCCTCATTCCACAGTGCAAGAGAGACTCTCTAATGTGAAACAAATGAAGATGAAAATTCATAAACTACAACATTATTTTGTAAAAATTAACTCACTCTGCTGGAATTGACCAGCAATTGCTGCAATTGTGCAAAAGGCAGAAATTTTGAGATTGGGAGTTTCTAAAGATTAGGAGATTGGTGACTTTTCAGCACAGAATGAAATGAAAGGGTAAAATAAGCCGCTAATTTCAGAAGTAGAAAAAGCAGATTGTTAAATGGGCTGGAAGACTGAAAGTGGTCACAAGGAAGAGCATCAGCATTGCAATTTAGAAGTGTCTATTGATATGACAGCAATGAAAATATGAAGTTATAGGATATCTACAGTCCTGCAGAACAATACATGGAGAAAGGAAAAAGAGACTCCTCCAACACTGGGATCTTTCTACAGGGTTTTTTTTCTTGCTACTATTTAATTGCTACAGAAGCGTGGAAACTGATGATCAGCTTTTAATTCACATAGTCTACAGTTCCTCGCTTGGTTTGAGACCTCAAAATTAATTTTTAACAACAAAAGGGCACCTCTACAGAGCTGTTACTAAATCAACACGCTTTGTAGTTGGCTTTTTATACTCTTCTGGCAAATGCATACCAGACCAAAATTCTAGTCTCATTAATGCATTCCTGGGCATTTTGATATGTCTTCTGATAAATGATTGACAATAATTTTTAAACACACAAGAACAACATTTAGAAGGCTTTATATGGATTTACAGTTTAATGAAAATGCTTTATGTTTCTCAAAAATTTATATATTGCTGAAGATATCATACGACCGAGAAGAAACGCTACTTCTCTTGTCAATAGTTAACTAAAACTAATTCTGAAAAAGAGATCCTTTAGGAAGACTCAAAGTTGGAACAGTTCCTTGTAGCTACTTGCGTAACTATCTGGAATAACTAAAATGTTGTTTTGTCCTTTTCCCACAGAGAAAGAATCTAAGTTGCCTCAGGCAATACAATAGCAAACTCTGTAACTTTGCAGTCAGCATGGTAGCTCAAATCCATTTCTGTAACAGAGTAACAACCGTTCATAAGAGAATTGCTTGATTTCTGGAACATCTAGGAAAGAGAAGCCTTGAAAAAAGCTTCCTGAGTTAGGGAACAACACTGAATTATTCAGGGTTCCTGATGTACATGTTACTTTTTATTGGAACAAAGATATAACATAGAGTTCTAATAAAAAGGAACCATGTCCATCAGTAATGCTGAATAATTCAAGCACAAAGTAACAATGGAATTGGGAACTGGGTTTTACTCCCTTTCAGGGAATATATGTTACATTTCCAGAGTCAGCTTGTCTGATCTATCTCTAGACACACCTGGAGGCATCGCCTCAAATCTGAAATAAGAATAACGTGAAGAACAAGAAACAGCCTTATGGTGGTTTGAGGATGGGAGATGGGAAAGAGGGAGGACACTAGCAGGAACTACCACTACAATTCTCAACTAATTAACTCCATTCAGATTTGATCTGAAACGTTGTAAATGTTACCTGAAACTGCTATCCCCTTCCACACTTCACTGCCAGATGCTTTTCCAATTTCAAGCAAGATCCTTGTTAAAAAATAAGTCAGAACATAGAAAGAGTGTAACTGTGACCTTAGCACTGAGGAGAAAAAAAATATTTCCATCTATATAAAATGTGCTGGGATGTTGAGGGAACAGAAATTGTACTTCAGCACAATTTATCCATCCCACTGCTCCTTCTGCAGAACGTATTTCTATTTGCTTTTAATCAGTAAACTGGCATTTTAATAAGTGTGCATCACTACAAAGAGATCATCTCTACTGCAAGAGGAGCGTGGAACAAGCTGTACAGTATGATGGACTGACAATGAGGGAGTATCTCTGTTCCATTCTGATTCCTTCTCCCTCTCCTGTGGGGCCTGCAATACCCTCCTGTGTTACTTGGGCTGACATTGAATTGGAAAATGAATTTAGCTTGATTTTACCATAGTCAAACATTAAAATCTGTTCAGAGAAAATGTGTTTTTCTGACATAATGAATGAATTTGCATTTATAATTTGGGCAGGATCATTTTTCCAGTTGATTGCACAGTAGTTTCCAGGACAGAGCTGTTGCTGGAAAACCTAACTTAAAATTTTCCTTCACTTTAAGTCATGTCAGAGCAAAGACTGTAGGCCACCTGTATACGCTAAGTGTGCAGGAGAGAAAAAAATAACAAAGAGCTTCATGTTCTTTGCTCTGACCCTTTTTCAACACTTTCAATATTAAAGTAATATTATTGACTGAGATACAGAAGTGGGGAACAGCTATGAAATTAGTAAGCCGAAGCAGCAGTTCAGTTATAGCCCAATTGACTGTATCACAAGTCTCTGAAAGAAACTCAAATCAGCTTCTACTGTTTCCACAGAAGCAGTCTCAGTGTTCAGTATCCCAAGTTCATCAACAGCAGAGTACAAATGTAATTCTGCCCATAATGCTTGAGCACCATTACGTTATACATCACAATTTGGAAACAGGGAGTCAGTGTTTCAGTTCAGGGTACTTAATTCAGCTATTTACATAATCAACCATTGCTCTTTCATGCAGAATATATATATACATAAAAAAATTAAAAAGTGAAGACATTAAAAAAAAATCATAATTAAAAGAAATACCAGTATCTTAATGTATTATTCCATGTGTACATCTGGTATAAATAAGTTATGAGAATGTATCACAAAAACTCAGATTAAACTACAGCAACAGCCTTTGTACTAATGTGCAAGACCTAATGAGGGAATTCCTTTCTCTCTTTCTCACACAGTATCAATTTCATGCCCTGTAGGTTTTTAAATGGCTCACAAATCTTCATGATTTGTTTTTTTCTCTAAAGGAAGACTACCATATCAGGTCTTCCAATGCAAGCTGAACATTTAGTAACAGTCAAGATATTTATTAGGCAAAACAGACTCCTTAAATGTGGAAGATTCTATATGGGACATGGCCATTAGAAAGAGTGCAACCTTTATTGCTGGCTCTCACTATGTGCTGAAGGTGGGTGGTGGGACACTGACATAAAAATATAGATAGATTTTTTTTTTAAGAGCTTGGCAATCACTTCAGAACAGTAGGTGCCAAAGTGCCAATATCACTGTTTTGGAAGATTCTTCCTCAGTGGATTGTATCGGTACCTCCTCCTTCAAGTTTTCTATTAAACTAATCAATTAAGCAGTCTCTCAGGCTGCAGGATGATTTGAAACTCAGTATGTTCTGCTACCGGTGATTTGTTAGCGTGTCTAAATTTCACACCATTTAACTAATTTTCAGGTGGATTTCTGCATCATTTGGTTTTATAATGAAACAGGACAAAGCCAAAAGGCTGTAGCTAGAAGGGCTTTACTGACCCTTGTTATTCACTTGCAGCCTGAGAAAGCAAACAAATGAAGAGAACGCTTGGCAGGCTCATAACTACAAACATGGAAGAGTCGTGTGCATTTTTACTGGCGGTGGACTGTCGTGTCTTGTAGTGGAACAACATGACTATATAGTCTCTTTTCTGTCAGTAACCTCAACTAAGATTTTAATTCCGCTAAAATCCCAGAGTGTACAGGTGGAGTGCTGATCCTGTGAGGTGCTGCTTACCCCCAAATTCCTCTGATGGCATCAACTGGCAGCCTTAAGAAATGCTGTAGAAATGTCTACATCCACGAAGAGCCATTTCTTGTATGGAAGCACGAAGTGCCCACACCAGAGGATGCACAAATTTTAAAATGGCCACATTTTTACAGATACTTATCTTTCAATGAAGAAACATTGGCTATTACCATGGACCAGTGGAAGTTTTGGGTTCTTTGGGATCAGGTTTTCAGTTTCTGCTTTTATATGGGTTTTGTTAAATGACTCAAAAGATAGGACAGGAGGGAAACTCAAGGCTTCTCTGAGCAGCAGCTTTGATCACTTGGAGAATTAAAATACTTCACTGCTGACATGTTTAAGGAAAAAAGAAGCACAAATGGAAAAGAAACAAATGGAAATAAATCAACTGTAGACAGAAATATTCTTGTCATGATGGTAAAGCTACAGCTTGGCAATATTACTGCTTCTACTGTATTCCAGAAGAGGAAATGGCAGCCAACTATTAGGCGACAATGACCTCATCTCCACATGCTGTTATGGTTCCAGTATCTTTGTCACTCATGTTTGACAGGGCTATCAGGAAAAGGAGACCGGAACAGCTAGAATCTTTCATTCTTACCTTTTACGGCAGTTCTCATGAAATGAATAATTCACATCTACATTATTTGCTTGAACTGCTGAATGCTGGGACTCACAACCAGATAATTAGCTAATAAAGAATAGTGCATTTGTTGCATGCTTCACTTACCAGTTTCTCCAAATTAATGTAAAGATGACAATGTGCATTCATAAATGCACACAAGCAACAGAGGAAGAAGAAATCTTAAAGTCATCACATAATTACTAATATCTATACAGTGCATGTAGCTTCAAAATGATGTTTCAATTTGTCCAGTCCTACAGACATACATGTGGATTTGCCATATAACATATACCATCATACTGCCTGAAATGCTCCCGCAGCTGAAACCAGAGACAGAGAAACCCACAACTCATCACACTGTCTTTGAGGATGGAAGCTTTTGGCCCTCCCGAAGAAGATCAACTGGAAGCCATTTTATTAGACTAGATTACCCATTTAATTAGTGTTACATTATCTATCAACACTTAAAAAGCTTTGAGACTCATTTTACTGTTTCTTTGAGATTAAGTATGCCTATAATCAACTGTTCTAGGCCACACCTTGGCACACAAATACAAAGCACAGGCTCAGATTTAGTGGGAACAGACAGAAAAAGTCCTTAGGGAACTGTTGCTGCTGATTAATGGCAACTCAAGCTGTGTCCACACTCCTGTGTCTAATTGTTTCCTCTCCAACTCCATGAGCTTTCCAAATCCAAGGCAAATATATAAATAAATAAATAAAATATCTGTCATTTAATTAGAAAGGCAGCATTTTGGTAACATTTGAAAGAAGTCTTTAAGACATAATTTGTACAACACAGAGAGAAGGGCAATCGGGCTTGAAGTCATCTGCCTTGTGATTGAAACCAATACAGGCTTTAGTGGAGATACACTGGGGATCTGTTTCAATCGGGCTGGCAAGAAAAGGAAACAAATGTGGAACAATTAATGAAGCAGAATGTGAGTGAGCATCAAACAGAGTGATAGCTGTGATGGCTCTAAAATAAAGATATGTGCTCTTCTTGTACACATTAGAGACTGCTGAGGCAACTCTTTAGCAGAGAACACCTACCTGAACAGCCCTCAATGAACACTTAAATGTTATGTGAATAACAGAAGGCTCCATATACTAGTAACTGTGCATCTTTCAGTAAAAAAAAATAAAAACCAACCTAAAAATTACCCAGTCAACCAATGCCCTTGGAAACGCATGACAGAGAGAAAAGTACTAAGACATAGAAGTACCACAGATTCTTCTTGAGTGTTGTGTCTTCTGTGGGCCTGCTGACCCCATCGGTATCTCTAGCACATACATTACTTGAAAGCTTCCAAATGCAACTGAATTACTACAGAGGTACTACTGTATTTCAGCATGCCACTACCTCTTGGTACTTTAATCACAAGTTGTCTACTTGCTGACATAAAACAATCCTAAACTTGCTCACTAAACTTTTTCCTGGCTCTCATTGCTAATTCAGCTTGCAGACAGCATTCAACTTACCTCTAGGCTACATCCTCATCTCTGAGGAAAGACTTGTTCATCTCACTTCAAATGACTCAGAGGATTCAACATCCAATTAATTTTCTGAAAATCTAGTTGTTCCATTATTTGGCATTTGGAGTGAGTATGTGTTAAATTCACTTACCAACACTCTCTTCTTTTACTATAACTTGACAGCTTATTTCATCAGTGCTGCCTGGAAATATTGACCTGGGAAACTACACTGATGTTTAATTGGTGGTGGGAGGCAGAAGGAATGTGTGTGGTGGGGGTGGGATTTCATTAATTAAAACCTACCAAATAATCTGCCAAGAGGGAACAGTATAACCGATATTACATCTAGCATCTATTGCCCAATATGATCTCAACTCTCAGAAAACAATTCTGGCATAAATAAATAAGTCAATCCAGTGACACCTATAACTGACAGTGGCTAGCCCTGCCCAGTACCCAGGATATATATTCAATTAATATTCTTGTGGTCAGTTTTCTAATTTTATGTTTTATATGTTTCAGAATTTAGCATTTCAAATGCAAGATAGCATTTAGACTATTTAGAATATTCACTAGCTAAAAAAGTGGGAAAATATATTGATCAGATGTTCTTATTTTAAGTATTAACTTGTAAGCAACATGTTAGTGTTGCAACGTTGTGGTGAAATGCACAGATTACACCAACTACTTTATATTCCTCTAACTGAAGTTTATCCTTAAAAAGACAAGCTTGGATTTGACAGCATTGCACTAGCAAGTGATAGTGATACAAGAGGAAGCTTCATCTCAGCAGCTTCCCTTGCCTATAGTTTCCCTTTTTTAGCCATCATGTGCGAGTTCTATACATGAAAATATGGTCCTGGGCAGCAATTGCAAGATGCCAGAATTTGGCATTCAAGGTTCTAAATTTGATGATACACATTTTATTACGTTGATGATACTCTCCATTAAAAGGCAATAACTACCAAGGACTGTATTCTAAGCGGTGATGAACGCACGCTGATTTTACTGCAAAACTGGGACTGGTTAACTCTATGTCCGATACAAGCTGTTATTCAGGGTGGCTGAACATCAGCTTTGGGAAAACTGATGCATGGAAAGGCATTACACACAGCTTTTCTATGCGGGGACTGCCAATGGTGATGCGAACTGCTGTTTCAATAACACACTTTCAAACTGAAACATTTATTCTAATAGCTGAGGCAATTTGAAGTGTTTGGTGTTCATTTCATGTAAGGGAGTGCAACTCCTTAATACATTCTGTTCCACTTTTCCTTACAGCCTATATAATTCAAAGGGACAAAATACAAAAGTGTAAGACTCTCCTTTGAGGGACTAAAATGAGAAAAAAACCACATTTATGTCACCTCAAGCTGACTCGCTTACATTTCCACTTAAGTTTAAACAAAAGTCTAAAATTCTCCAGTATTTGACAACTGCCAGTTGGGAAATTTTGTTGATGTAGAAATGTCAAGACATAAACATACCAGGTGGGAAACCATCTCATTTAACATTAGATTCCCACACTGTAGGCATCTAAAATCTGACTACTCCTCTGACCTGTTTTGTGACAGCTATCTGAATATGAGATGGATTGCACCCTAGAGTATCTGTTGGCCTGTACCAATGAAAAACAGAATCTTGACAATCAAATCCATAGTAACAGGCACCTAAATGTAGATAGATGAATCCCTGCTGCTGTGATGATGCACCCGACTGAAATTACACTAATCCATAAGGGAAAAAAAAGATACAGCTTTGGCTGGCTCCTGTATTACTGAGGAAATGTCGTTAAGAATACTTAATTGCCAGCAATGATATCATTTCATTTGGACAATTTCAAGATGGAGAGAAAGAGAGGGGTATGTGATTTTCAATTAGTCATCAAAAAAGTTTCAAAAGCACTTCCTGATGCTTTAGTCAGCAAATATATCAACAGGTACCATAATTATGTATTAAATAAGCTGTATGCTCAGCCTTGTACCTAAAATCTAAGGACCTGTCTCTGCATATCTTCTGACTGCAACGGTTTAAAAGCCTGGTAAGCAGTATTTTGGATTCCCTGTTTAGACTATATAAGGTACAGTGACTTATCTCAACCTGAGCTTTTATACTTCAGTTATCTATCAGAGCTGGTAGCTTGTTCTGACAGATACAGCCTAACATTATTAGCACCTCAGGAAGATTTTAAATTTCTTTAGTAATCCTTCAAGAACCTTATAAAATTGCAGTAGCTGCACTTTAGCCTGTAGGAAGATGAATGCAAGAGGTTTATCAGTCTTAGGCAAGGAAAAACGAAAGGCAGAGCTACAGACAATTCTAGTATCTCTGGATGCCAGTTCAGTGCCAGTTCACTGGCAGGTGCTTTTCTATCATCATGAATTGGCCAAACTGCATGCTGCACTATATTTGCAAAATTCGGAAGCTTCTGGATGCAGCTGCCCATGAGAAAGACCTCAGTCACCAGGAGAGTGGCCTCTACTGGCTATTTGAAGGATTGGTGCTGACAGGATTAAGGAGGGGATTATTTTATTTGTGCTTTAGACAAGAAAAATCCCTGTATATTCACAGAAATGTGGATACAGCCCTGAATATGACATAGTAAATCTTAGAGGAGATGCAGGCTACACTCCTCATCTCAGAGCTCCCTGCTGATCTATTGCAGAGATGTACTGTGAGGCAATTTCGGAGCACTCTACGTCTTGCACTGCCAGCCAAGCGATGAATAGTATGGTGCTGCCAGACTGCACTGGGGCTTGGGAGAAAAAAAGCAGGATGTGAAAATATCCTGCAACTGAAGAGTTTGGTGGATTTGGTGAGAATTTCCCATCCATATACAGAACTCAAAATAGGAGAAAGGTCACTTACATCCATCCTACATTTTCCACAAGGAAAATGCATAAGAACCAGCATCAACAGGTGAAAGCGTTAGAATTAACAGGCAAACTAGAATTCACATGGCATTAATAACATAGCAATGTTTGAACACGATTAGCTCAACACATATCTGCTACAGGAAGAAACAGAAAGTGAACTGTGTTGCTGAAGCCATAAAAAGACAATTCATGCTCATAGAAGTACTGTGATAGCACGTACATTTCATATTTGGGGTGATCATTACACTTTGCAAACACAAGTTGTGAACTCATGAAAAGAACTTTTCCAGATCTCAATCTAAAATCAAATTCCAAACTTCCTTCTTCCTCCATCATAAAATGCTGATTTTTTTTAAGTAATTATCTCTTCAAATTGTGCTAGACAGAGACCTATGCCTTCCAACAACTATTCCTGAAGTTAGAACTGGATCTGAAGATTTTAAGATTGACAGAAGCATTCCCATATCCTCATATCTAGTGGCAGGCTTTAATCTGGAGAACAACTCCTCAAAATGAAAGCTCATTATTTGTTGGTTATTTCAATTTTAGATAGGGAAAAAAAAAAGATTCTATAATACTCTGAATGCTGACAGTATAAATATTCATTCTTTTTCCCATTGTCTTTTTATTTATGCACTTGTTTCACATACAAAAAGCTTTTAATGGCATAAATAGTTCCTTTGGGAAAAGAAAATGGTCTAGGCTAAATGCAATATTATTTTTAGTTAGCTGTACTAATACCAACAAAAATCTTATTTACTGCTGAAGGAGATTTGTGTCCCTCCAAACCCTTCCGATAGTTATGCAAGTACTCAAAAGGGATGTGTTTTTCCCTCTATGGAGGAAATCTTTCATACCAGAGTGTAAAAACAGAGTCTGTATTCCCACTGAGTAGGTTAAAGAGCTTGTCAAGTACGGTGTTAAAGCAGGGGCATCTCAAGGAAAAGAGCATACGCAAAAGGCAGATGGAAGCAATTCAAAGGCCACTTGAAAATTCCCAAAGCAGCAAGGGGCACGTAAGTATTTATTTCCCTAGGCATAAGCTGCAAGAGAACTGTAACAGGGCTACCTGATGTGCCCGTGGAAAACATCAATGAGCATGAGGAACACGAGAATTTTGCTATGGAGGGAGTTGTGGCGAACCTAGGTAACAAGGATTTTGGGAGATGCTCAATACTTCTGCATTTTGTCCTGCCTCAACTCCTTTGCCAAACTTTCCTACAGATTTACGGAGAAGGAAGCAATATGGCTTGCCATAAAGCAGTTTTACATTCTGTATAAAGTTTCCTGCTGCTTTATTGGGCTTATCAGGCACTTTTCTCCTGCCTCCTTCCCTGCACTGCTGTATAGTTCCATTACATCTCCACCACAATCTGTAACAATTGAGTCTGAAGTGAGGCTATTAAGAAAAGACAGAAGCATCTTGCTTCAGAACTCTCTATAAATGAAAAACATATTCCTAATTTCTTATTGGTATTTCATTTATTTTAGGCTTAGGAAGGGCTCTTATTCTCTAATCGTTAAAATGGATAATACATTTCTGTTTCTGTGAAGCTTCTCTTGTCAAATTTTTCTTCAGTATCGAGGTAATGGAATTATTATTTTCTCATATGTTCCACTGAGGATATTTAGTCTTTATTTGTAAATAAATAGAACAAGAAATGAAGAGATAATAATAGTTTGCACAGAGAAATAGTCTGCCTAACTATGGGGTTGTCTCCCTAAGTATTCTGGATTCCACTGAAGTAAACCTTGGAAGGTTGTAATTGAAAGCCACTACACCCCTGACAGGCTTTACACTGATAAAAAGGGGACGGTAATTAATCACTTGCCTTATTAGAAAGATATGATTCTTTGCAGTGATGAAAAATGACTACAACAGCTGATAACCTGTTAACTCCTCAGGAAGGCAGCTTTGTGAATATAAGAGACAATAACTGCAAGTTATGTCAAAGACAGAATACAGATGAACTGCAAGGGACATGCTAAGGGCAGTGTTAGCATCAGGGAAGAAATTATTCAGATACAATGTACTATAAAACCACCTTCTACCGAACTGAAGGAACACACCAATAGCATATATGATTAGCTGGAAAGAAAATCTCAACAGAAAGCTAAGGCCGAACCCTTTCCTAGTTTTGTCTTTCACAGTTTTTGTTCCTGAAACAATGGACCCATAAGACTTACTTCTGGGGTATTATCTGCTTAATTAGTGGTATCTTTAGTTTCAAGAAACACCACAGTTTCCTCCTCATCACCTTGTACCTTATCTTTATGGATGAGGTTATGCACAGGACCCAATATAAGATACCTGAAAATAATCAGCTGCCTTGAAACTCCATATAGAACAAGACCACGTCCAGCAACATTTAATAACCAGAAAACCAAATGGAGAACATTTTGCTACATGAAATGAAAACAATAGAATTGGGCTGTGTCTCACCTGTTCTGGTGGGTCATGACTTGTATGAAAATTCTGGGTTTGTTAAATCCTAAGTAATTACTTTAAAGTGATTCTTCCCTTCTCTTAATGAAACGATAGGTAAGAAGAAAGAGACTGGGGCACAGAGTTTGTTTAGGGGACAGAGAAGCAGCACATATATTCAAATTTATGGTTAAAGCTCTGTAGCATTCCCAGAACAATCACAAGGCCTACAGACTCCCAGAAGTCTGAAAACAGGCTCAAGTCTGCAATGAAATCCAGCATCTTATCATGGATACTACTACTCCTAAAAAATCCTCTTTTGAATCTTTCAAACTAAGGAGAAAACCAAGCATGTAAATGATCGCTTATTTTGAAATCAATCTGATTTTTATGACCTGAGGTTTTCAGAAATGAAGGCACCGTGATTCAGGAATGACATTGCTAACTGTATGAGAGACCATGCAGGAAGACTAGAATCAACTTCTGGCTCTGTGAATGCATCTTCTCAGTGTCCCCCTCTCAAACCCGGGGAAGAAACGCAATGGGAATATGCTTGGGATATTAATGAGAGCAAACTACTTCAGTTTGCACTTTTTGCTGACTATGACTCATTAGCCTTGTCTGCCCACCCATGCTTTATCTCCTCATAATTTCTTACTAATAATCTTCTACATCAAAGCTTTTGGGTGGCTGTAATACTGTAAAATCCTCTAATGAAGTACTATAGTCCAAATTACACTTTATGTAACAGCAGGTTCTCCGATAGATGAAATATGCCAGGAAAAATGCCCTAGTGTTAAACCACTGGAGCTTGCTGTGATGCTCAGGACCCTGGCAATAACGACTCTGAAATATTTAAGCACCCAACTGTTGTCATTTCCTATGAGGGAACGCAAAGCATGCAAGCGTGAAGGGTGGTGGACAGTACCTGCCACGAGTTGAAGTGTGGAGTCCTGATTCAGGGGTAGTATGTGAATGGGTAACATAATTGAAAAGTGGTTTCTTAGATCTTCTTTTCGATTTTGTACCCAAAAGCTTTCATGTCTTTGTCAAGACAGCGTCATAAGAAACACGAAGAAATCATCAAAGCAACGTTCATCAAAGCTGCTTATTCTCTGTAGCCTTCAGTATCAGTCTTAGTAACCTCAAACAGACCTGAAATAGGCGGGCATGTTGCCACCTTTCCTGCTACTGAAGCTGTTCCACTGCCAGCCGTGCACCACCTGCCCTAACATGAGATCCCTGCTGGCTGACAGCACGGCCAGCTCGGAGAGCCAGTCAAGCACAGGAAAAGGCCGAGATGACATTAAAACAGCATCTTTGTTGCCACTGAAAAAAAAAACGGGTCCCATTTGCTGTTTCAGCTGTTGAGGAAGGCGAAAAACAAACACTGCAGAGAGCCCTCAGCATGACAGGGCACTGTCAACACACCAGATTTTTGCATTACCCTGTATATTGGCATTCATAAGAAAGGTTGTGGATTCAGGCTACCATTGACATTTCTTGCTCTTAAGGCAAAACCATAGACAATTTTATTGGTAGAGCATGTGGAACTTTCTTCTGGGCTGTAAGAGCAAGCTTTCTAGGAGTGAAGAAATATTAGACCACTTGTAGTTCCACGTGTGCAAGATGCTCTTCTTCAAACATGGCATTTGTGCACATCAACACAAGCTTCAGTCTTAGGAAACCAGTAATTCTTTGCTCAGTTTTTTCAGAGTTCAAAACTTTGGCTGCTGTACGGAAATTACCAGGCAGAAGTACAAAATGAGTATCTATTTTTTCATGTTGATCCATCCTGAACACAACTGTAGAATCACTGCCACAGTAAAGTGATGAAGCCAATAACTTAACGAGGCCCTCAGAGGATTGGACATTTATGCAGACAGCAAAAATACCTAGAGCGATCATAATTAATCACACAAAGGATTTCAAAGCTTAAATACTTCAAGGCTTAAGCCTATACCTGTGAAAGATCAGGAGAAGACCACCTGGGAAGGTCTATGCAGCTGTGATGGATGATTGTGATGGCAGCAGTGCATGGCTTGCTTTCTGGTTCAATTGCTCTCTCTACACACAGTGCCTACTAGCATCCCAAACCACTTACTGGCATACTAAGAATCCATGTGTGCTTTGGCTACAGGTCGTGTTTTCTCTGTAGCATTCCTACTGGCTCTCCTGTCTGCACCTGTAGGGAATTTCTCTAGTTCTGAAGGTGGCTTTGAGGTGGCCTTAAAAGGACAAAGTTGTGTATGTAACAAATTCCTGCCTATTTGCTCCTTGCAGAATTTTAACCATATTTTTTTCTGCCTCGAGCCACTGTGAGAAAGAGACATTGGACTAGCTCATACCATTATTTCCCCGTGTTATCTTTTTTCCAGCCAGATACGTGATAGCCCTCTGCTGACTTAAAAACTAAATAAGCTGTGCCAGGTGCCTGGCTTATTCAAAGGGAGAAACCGAACCTTGCAGAGAGAGTAAAACAATAAAAAAATAACAAGTATTAGGTGTCACAGGGCCTATAATTACTTACAAGAACAACTGGAGATCTCAGTAAGAGCTCAACAGTCCACTTAGGCATCAGGCGTACACGAAAAGGGGAAAGAACCCCTTTCTCTTGCAATGTTCAGCGAAGGCCAGCAGCTACTCCTTCCCATCTGAGCCTAAAACTGAGTTATTACTACAGATGCACCAGCGCACGAGCATGTTTCTACATCACAATTGTGAGTCATTCCATTCCCATAAGCCAGTAGTCATCCAACATGTAAAAACCCAAGACACACGCTTTGGTTACTTGCAGCCATATGTGTGCTGCAGTCAACCCATCTGTAGCTTGCTCTGCATGACAGTGATTTTTGCGAGACTGTACTGGAAGTGGGGCCCATTAGATATCCACAGTTAATTAATAACATTCACTTTGCCTTTTATCTTCTCTGCCTTTCATCTGTGCTGTTAGGCTACAACAGATGCTGATGTACCTTTAGACACAAGTAGCGTTACAGTGGCTTAAATATAATCCCCAAATAGTTTTAAAACATACTGACATGTGTTGGGGTTAGTGGGGGGGTACCACCTATTCAATGAAGTTAATATTGGTAGACAGAGTATTTAAACAAAATAGCTTCTTTTGATGTGCAGATTGGCAGATCAAGGAAGCTTAATCACTGAACTAAATCTCTTTGAAAAGCACTGCAGCATACATATGCTCATTAGAGCACAACATTGCTACTTATCTAGCCCCTGAGTAATATTTAGAAAAAGAATAAATACAGTTAATATGAACAGTTCAATGACTTGAATGGCCGGGCAATACATTTGATGTATTTTAAATGTGAACAAGATATGCCTTAACTTTAATTTATCTAGACATAACTGAAACTTGACAACCTAAGCAACTACTACAGATCACGGTTGCAACCAGTTTATTGTATTACTTGTTTGCCCTTTGTGGTTTCCAAGATGTATCCGATATTGCTCAAGTTAAAACAAACAAACAAAAAAAAAACCCAAAAAACAAGCAGTAAGAAAGCACTTAGAAAGTTGCTTTAGTTAGTGTAGTATTTGGGATAAACTAGAGCTCAATAATATGAATTAGCATGGAGTTTGCTAATCAGTAAATCATGCCAAAACCCAAACCTCAAAATAAACAACCTTCTCCCCTTAGGCTGTCAGGACCTTTAATACAAGACACTGCTGTAATACATTTTTGTTGTTGCTTTAAATTGCTGCTTTTGGGTTATCTTGTTGGTGAATGAGAAAAAAACCACCTATTTTTCCATCTTATTCACAAACCGGTACAGATTATCTAATTTAGAAAAAAAACCCCAAACTTAAAAATGGCAAAGAACAAAATTACTGCAACTCTTGATAGAAAAAGAGTGGACAAATATAAGAAGCAGTATTCTAACTCCTCTCTTGCAAAGTATTTGCTAGACAAATCCACCATCTACTCAACAGAAAATGAAAAAATCAACCTGGAAGCTTCAAACAGAATCCCCAATACCTGGCAAAACTCACATGCAAATACAGAACCTGTGTAGACTCTTGGCAACTGAACGATTTTGCATAGCTACAAATGATGTATCATAATATAAACCTATTTTAGTTGGGTAGCTACCTGGTTCACTCTCCGGAGTCTTAACAGGTTGTTGACCGCAAGCTCCCTCCCCTATCAACTCCCACCCTGCTTTAGAGAAATGAAGGAGGGAGCTCAGAAGTTTTTGCAACTGATGTGTCTGGCTGGAAAATCATTTCTCCAGTCTTCACTGCAATAGAAGAGCAAACAGAACGTGTTTCACACATTCCTGAGACACTGGGAAGAATAAGAAACGAGTCAAGAAGAATTAGAAATGAGCTTCCATTTGGATATACGCAAGACAAGATTGTCTAACTGGAATCTTATAGCATCAGTTGCTGTCACTGGCAAGCTGCTTACATGCTTGTGCACAGATTATACCAGAGGCTCAGGATAATGGTTTGTTTTTGTAAATGAACAGTAAATCTGAAAGCTCCTACCTGATGTAAATTTCAGTATAAAAGAGGAAAAGGACCCACTATTAAAATCTTGAAATTAAGTAATGGTCTCATGGCCCTAAACTATTTCATCACTGTCATCACCACTTGACCTCTTGCTTCCCAATACCGCAGCTGCACAGTGATGACTCTTCATCCCCCACACATGGCAAGTATCATCAATTTACTGGACGCATGATTAACTCTCTTCCCAAACTGGTTTCTTGGTAAGAGAAGCAATGACAGTAATTCTGCAGTTTGAAAGCATTATAAAAGCCCAAAGCTGCCAACAACCATGTAGATACGAAGCAGGGTTAAATTCTCTTGACACAGAGCTAGCAGAGTTTCATCAAATACTAGTGGTAAATTCAGCAATAATTGGTGCCCAAGATATTTCTTTCTTCACTTCTGAAACTTAATAAATGTAAAGATTAAAAGCGCTGAGAAATTTCAAACAAAAATGATTGTAAATACATATTTTTACATAGTCTCACATGCACACGTACAGCACATGATAACCTCTTCTTTTGGTGATTTACACTATCTTTTGCTCCCCTTGTCTTTCTGAGGTAGAGTGAATTACATACTTGTTCCACTCCAAAACCATTTTGAATGTTCTTGCTCTGTTCTTGTTCCACATTTTCAGATAACTGTCTCTTGTGTGATGCGACAAACCAGCTCTAGAAGGGTATGATGCTTTACAGTCCTGTACTAACCCAAGCAACTACAGCAAAGGCCAAAGCTTTCCCCTGTTGAAAGATGATGAAACGACAGTCTCAATTACTTAAATTGATTGAGTCTCCCTTTTTAATCCATGACACTGGAGTAGATGGATTAATGCTATTCCAGGAACAAGAGGAAAAGATACCTACAACAAAGGAACGCTACAGCAACCGGCACTTGCAAAAACAGAGGCAGTGCTTGAAACCTATTCTATAACGCCAGCTGACACCTAGGTTTGAGCATACTGGTGAATATTAAGAGCCTCTGCTATATGCTTTGACTTGAGAGTAGCAACAAAAGAGCCCTAAGGGCTCTTATGAAGGGAGCAAAGGGCTAAACGAGTCTCAATGCTTACCAGTGTCAGTGGAAGTTAAGGGCACTTTGCATCCTCAAGGAGAGAAGCAGTACTTTGCAGAATCAAAGCCTACAAAAATGTATTAATTATTATAACTTACAGTATTGGCCTAGCTGTTACTACCACAGCTGTAGCCCTTTAACCTTTGTACACTCCTGCAAATGGCAATGCCTAAAAGCATGGAAATAACATGTATATCATTGATTGCCTATAGAGGGGAGTTCAAGGACCCAGCCCAACGTATCATCTCCAAGCTCTCTGTCTCCATATCTACTGTAGGACGGTGTTGTGCTGCACTATTGGCACGACTGCCATATCAATCTCACTTAGCTACGATGTATTCCACAAACAACCAAGGGCTGTGGCTTGTGTTTGTTATAATTTTTTTAAAAAGCTCATTTTGAAGAGGAAGATCCTAAAACTTTTCCAACACCAATTGGTGTCGATGATGAAACACGACGATAACCAACCATTGCCTAGGAAATTATGGGGTTCAATGCCACACAAATATTCAAATGGAAAGGATAAAGTGAGAGAAGATGACAGGCAAGAGAAAGGGACCAAGAGAGGCTGAATAAGATAGAAGATGTGAGGAAAGGTTTTACTAAGAGAACTTATCATAACTAACTATGTGGGTAAGGATGTAATTGGGTTTTGGCAAACTCATTCCCTCACAAATGTTTACACAATGCCTTGGGGCTGGCATTATTTGCCTCCAGAGACTACCCACATCTATCACACTATCTGCAGTATATTCCTAATTAACATAAAATTCTTAAGAGCAGACCAATCTTTTTTTCAATTCAAACACAGATTTCAGTCCTGACAAGAGGTTCTGTACAAACTTAATACATGTAAACTGTCCCAACAGGAACAACGACCAATTATACCAGTATATGAATCACAACAGAGGGTGTTTTTTAGAAAATATAGTCTGAAATACACCCAAGTCTTGCATTTTTTATTGATGCAGAACTTCCACCAAAACAAAATGTCATGTTAAGGCCCACTGCAAACTCTACACTTGTGCCAGGGATATGAGTGGTCTGGAGACTACACTCATGAAAACACTGCAAAACTGGCCCCCAAAGGATCTTATCAACACAGCTGTTTAAGCAGCAAATGTAAATTCTGCTCATGTTCAGCAGAGATTGAAAGAAAACATGAATGGTAACTAGGAAAAAAACCCCAAACACTTGAATAGGAGGTGGTACAATAAGAAAAACCTCAATGTCCTTCACCCAGCTCCCAAACTTATGCCTATTTTCTTGATTTGCTTATTGACAATGCACATAGTATAGAATAGCAATAGAATTCAAGTGGCACTAACAGGATAAAAATGCAATGGAGAGTAGCTTAAAAATCCTTTACAAACCGAAAGAATATTCAATAAAAAATAACACATCTTCAATTTCTTTTCTGCATGTAGTGGTTTTATTTGTTTGGTATGAGTTGGGTTTTTTCCCTTCCTCAAAACAGCAGTAACATGTTGTGGAATAGGTGGCAAGGGAAGAAAGGAGGATCTTGTATATGAGGCACTTGACTTTGTCCCCTGAAACCTGGGTTCTAGCCTGAGGAAACTAAAGATACAATAACTGAACCTCACTTCTGCAGAGTTAATATTACTATTCCTGTCCAATTCAAAAAATACTTCATGAAAAAGTGCAATAGACTGTGAAGAATTCATATATCACAGTGACAGATACCATAAAATCATCATATTTTAATAATCTGAAAGCTTTAATAGCCAAAATTTGAGTTACTGCAGGTTTCTCTCGGTTGGGAGGTAAGCAGTCAGGTATGCATTTGGTGAAAGCCTTATTTAAAAAATAAAATAGACAGTCTCATTTTCTCGACAAATAACATTAAACAACAGATGGTAATTTCCTTGCCTAAATTTGTTAAAACTCCTCTCTCAGCTAGCACTCTATTCTAAAAGCTCTCTGCTACTTCCACAGGCCATAATATCAGTATATCTCGGACGCTGATCACCTTCTGCTGTACTTTATGTCCTATATACAACATCCCAGGTGTTTCTCACCCCATACATGCATTTTCCTATCATAACCCACACCTCTGCATTTGACCTGACTCCCGAGCAGGCTCACACACAGTCTGCACTTTAGGAAGCAGTTTCCAATCTTCAAATTGTTTGTTCATCCCAAAGAAGAACATTTTGCATATTAGGCAAAACTAGAGGCAGATGCTAAATATATTGGTTTCCACTATAATTGATTAGTTGGGGATGGCATCCAGCTCTTTCAGTCATGGACTGGACCACAATTGCTTTGAGAGCTGCAAAAAGCTGCACCAAGAAGGCTTTGCGATTAAAACTAATTAAAAACTTTGAATGGGGAGTTTAACTCTGCAGGAACATTCTGCAAAAACAAGACTTCATCAATACTTACCACAAATGTGTTTCAATGTATAGTAAAACTAATTTACTTACAAAGAAATTGATTACAAAAAATGTATTTTGTATAATTCTGTTTTACACTGTTCTGTAATATACTGCTTACAGCATAATAAAAACAAATGAAAGCCATCAAAATAACTATTTTTTTCTAAGTACATATATTCTACAGGACTTTTTACTTTTTTTCTATTGATTCACATTGGGTTTTTTTTGAAACACCACTAGAGACTGAGTTCTATGTCCTGCAAAATTCGACTTGTACTCCAAGTTATGATCACATAGGAGAATCACAAAAAAGTCAGGCACCGATCTGTGTGTGATAGGACAAATTAATTTTGTTCTACAGGAATAAGGAAACCATTACATGCCCTGAGAAGGCTGCTGCCTTACAAATGATCACATATTTTCCTCTCCATCAGCATCCTAATTCCCTGAAGATAACTTCGTTTTATCACTAACACACTTCAAGTCCACAATTGAAATCTGCCTCTGAGATATATGCTTTACTTTCATTCGTTTTTATTGGTTTTTGTTTTTTTTTTTCACGCTAATTCATTGTTAGGTGAATCATGACATGGATGAACTGCTATTTCTGAAATCACCAGTGCCAACATGCTGTCAACACTGGGCCTATAGGCTGTGCTAAACTCCTGGATGAATTAATCTCTACTCATTCTCTTGTGATGGTATTCTGCTTTGCAGATGCCTAGTGAAGCAAATGAATTCCCTTGTAGAAATGAATGGTATGCTCTGCACCCAGCAGAATAGCATGGAATACATTTAAAACAGAAAACTGATCTGTGTGAGCTGCTTGAGAAGTTATATTGTTATCTGGTCATGCCTGGACAACATTGAATGGGTGGACTTCAGCAAAGCCTTTGACACAGTTTCTCACAGCGTTCTGCTTGAGAAACTGTCAGCCTCTGGGCTGGACAGGCGCACACTCTCCTGGGTGGAAAACTGGTTGGATGGCCGGGCCCAGAGAGTGGTGGTAAATGGTGTGAAATCCAGCTGGAGGCCAGTGACAAGTGGGGTTCCCCAGGGCTCAGTGCTGGGTCCAGCCCTGTTCAATGTCTTCATCAATGACCTGGATGAAGGCATCGAATGCACCCTTAGCAAGTTTGCGGATGACACTAAGCTGGGTGGAAGTGTCGATCTGCTGGAGGGTCGGGAGGCTCTGCAAAGGGATCTGAACAGGCTGGACCGCTGGGCAGAGTCCAATGGCATGAGGTTTAACAAGGCCAAATGCCGGGTCCTGCACTTGGGGCACAACAACCCTATGCAGTGCTACAGACTGGGAGAAGTCTGTCTAGAAAGCTGCCTGGAGGAGAGGGACCTGGGGGTGTTGGTTGACAGCCGACTGAATATGAGCCAGCAGTGTGCCCAGGTGGCCAAGAAGGCCAATGGCATCTTGGCTTGTATCAGAAACGGCGTGACCAGCAGGTCGAGGGAGGTTATCCTCCCTCTGTACTCGGCACTGGTGAGACCGCTCCTCGAATACTGTGTTCAGTTCTGGGCCCCTCACCACAAGAAGGATGTTGAGGCTCTGGAACGAGTCCAGAGAAGAGCAACAAAGCTGGTGAAAGGGCTGGAGAACAGGCCTTATGAGGAGCGGCTGAGAGAGCTGGGGTTGTTTAGCCTGGAGAAGAGGAGGCTGAGGGGTGACCTCATTGCTCTCTACAACTACCTGAAAGGACGTTGTAGAGAGGAGGGTGCTGGCCTCTTCTCCCAAGTGACAGGGGACAGGACAAGAGGGAATGGCCTCAAGCTCCGACAGGGGAGGTTTAGGCTAGACGTTAGGAAAAAATTCTTTACAGAAAGGGTCATTGGGCACTGGAACAGGCTGCCCAGGGAGGTGGTTGAGTCACCTTCCCTGGAGGTGTTTAAGGCACGGGTGGACGAGGTGCTGAGGGATATGGTTTAGTGTTTGGTAGGAACGGTTGGACTCGGTGATCCGGTGGGTCTCTTCCAACCTGGTTATTCTGTGATTCTGTGATTCTGTGATAAATACGCAAACTGAAACTATACAGGGTCATCACCATATGCACATATTTTTAAAAAATATTCTCACTTGCCTGAGCACCTCAACATCATTTGAATCCTCCTCTGGAACAAGCACAAATATCTCTTTTTTCTTTTCATGAGCACAGAACAACATCATAAACTGAAATGCACAGGACACAAGCCCTCAGGGATTCTGCTGCATCATATTGATCTCATGGGGCTCTCCTTTATTCCAGACAGTTTCCCAGCTCCTGCAACACCTGCTCTCCTCCCTCTGGGCTCTGTTCAATGGGCCAAACTTGTTAAATTTTTCATCTCTGGAGAAAGCAAGTGCACTGTGGTACTTCTTCCACTTGGCACTGCAGCTCATATTCTTCTCTAAATCAAATCTCTTCTTTTCATTAGATGCTAAGATAACTTAAAATACCATAAGAGGACAAACAGGAGGCAGCAGAATGCCAGACTTGATGAAGGAATTATCAGTACTTCAAAGATTTCAGGACTAACTCTTTCTGTGCAGAGCTTCCTTGCTTTGTATATCTTTTTTTACTTAAGTGGCTGCGTTCAGAGATAAATATCTGAGCTGCACAACTTTATGAATTTTGTAGCTAAAACAAATGGTACAGATCACAGTGACCTGATAGAGGGCACTGGGGAAATAAAGGTTCAACCCATTCTGAGAGACTTGTGGAATAAGTATTTATCATCTAAGCATTATTGTTTGAAATATCTTTTGTTAAGACAAGCGAAGTTGACACCTCATAATGTTTGCAGCTGCTCACCTAGCTGTACCAAAATTTGCTAAGATCCAGTTTTTTCTTAAAGTAAGCAAAAATCCCACTATTAATTTCATTTTTCAGGAATACTTTCAAATTCACATTATTTTAATAGCAATTCAGGACGTTCAGATACTGTAACCATGTAGTCAAGTGGATAGAGAAGAGAAAATCTGATTCCAAGATGAAGTCTGACATAATCCACTAAAATCAGTAAAACACTTCTGTTCCATTTATTTAAACTTCTACTATGCAGGGTACCTTCACAGCAAATTCAGCTTCTACTTATCAAAGATTCCCATTTTACATTCTTTTGTTGTTTCAAATGCTCTGGTTTATGCTCCTCTTACCCCCATGTGCCAAAGTTAACTTCCCTAGTGGATTCTCTTTCTCCCTGCGGCTACAGTAACTATTTATTTCTTTCTGTAGTGCAGCTGATATTCCCTCTAGCAGAATAAAAAGACAAAGATGTTTTCCTAGGTACCATTTTTCTTGCTATAAGTTTCAGAAAAACATTTTAGTAAGACACAGAAGGAACTAACTGGCTGTGAGACCTTACATTGCAGTCATTGCCTCCTACAAAATAAAAGAAATAACTACAGAAATTCTCTTTCTCTTTTATATATTACATTAGCCTGGTGTTTTTGCAGCCTAAAAATGGAAACCAATTCAGAAAAGAATTGAATCTACTATGAAGTAAAGCAAATAACAGGGAGCTGTTAAGCCTTCTTCATCAGTTCAGGGATGGGTGCCCTGATTTTTTCATAAAGTTGCAGAAAACCTTCAGTGCTTTAGAGGTTTGTGGACAGAAACTCTGCTGCAACTCATCAGAGCTCTTCTCTAAGCATGAGAAAAGTTTTTGTAGAATGATGATAAATACCATTTATTCATCAAACATTAAAGAGGACAGAGATATATGACTCGAGTTGGAAATATGTAAGTATTTTCTACAAAGAATATCAAGATGTACAGGACTATATGGTGGTATTAACTCCATCAATTTTACTGAAAAGAACTGTTCACCTTTAACTAATTCAGCAAATCAAGAGTTTTTTAATCAGAGCTGCTACTGTAACGAGTCACATAGGCCATAATATAGTTCTTTTTCAAAGGTCTAATAAATCCACTAATCCTGTGAGTAACTATCACTTAATAATTCTTTAAGAATAAATACAAACACACAACATAACTAGTGATTTTGTTTCTCCCCGAATGATAATATGCTTCCAGGTTTCTGCTTAGTGGTTGTTTTTGTTTATTATTATTACATAGTTAGGTTGGCACATAGCGAAAAAAAATGTTTCAAATAAGCAAATGGAACAGTTGCTTTCAGAAACGTCAAAACAAAATATTCTGATTTTGTAAAGCTTTTCCTATGTATAAGATGGGAAAACTCAACAACTTCAAAATGTGGCTGTCAATTTGTTTCTGTTGCTTTTTCAGTGGAACCCCTTTTCCCTAGTTGATGAATCTCACTGTCAAATAAGACTTGTCAAATTAGCTGCTTTGTCAAATCTCAGAATCTTTGAATCTCCCTGGACTTGTATCTATTACAACTGCTAACATGGGATTGCTTTTCCCCCCATCCTCTGGGGTTTTCACACATTGCAGTCAGGACTTAAATCATCATGTAACTCTTTTGTCAGCTTGTCACTTAAGTGTACAAAGGGCAGTTCTGCTTGACAAGTGTGTTATAGGTGTTCAAAATTTAATGAACAAGACAACAAAATAGGAAGGAATGGAATACTAATCATTTCATGGAAGCTAATAATGTTAATGAATATTTGCAACAAAAAATTGAAACAACACTAACATTCTTCTAAATGCACCCAAAAGAAAAGATGTTTGCTGTGAAGTCAGACGTACTTATCTGCATTATATAACATTAATGAGGTCCCCTGCTGTTTCTGAATTAACTTCAAGTACTCTCGCTGTAATATTTGTTTATAAAAAATGTAATGTTATAGTATTTCAATTTCCTTTTATGGGGATGTTAACATTTCCCTTGTTAACAGACTTAGCTTTATTGAAAAAAAGTCTCAGACAGCTGTATCGGGATCTTATCCAAAACCTGCTGCCAACTTCAAGTTTTATAATTTGAAATTAATCTGTGTTAAAGTTAGATGCTGATAGCTACGTAACGTTATATATTGTTATCCCCCGAGTCCCCAGTGATTGGTTGTGGCAGTATAAAGCCCCAGGCAGATGAGACGACTGAAAGGAGGACCAGAAAGTTTAATTCATTGAGATACAGGGTGAGAAATGAGTGGGGAAGATGAGAAGAAGGAAAGGCACACAAAAGGGTGATGCATTTCCATACGCCGCAGCTCTGCAGCCCACCTCCCTGCTGCCTCATCCACATCAGGACTGAATGTGCTCAGACCCGAGTATCTGAATGCACTCAGTGTTTGTAGGCCAAAAAAACTGAGCTGCGTAGATCAGTCTTCCCTTAATCTACATTTTCAGGAGGATTTCTGACATATCCAAGCTGTTGATGAACTACACAAATCACCTAGAAGGCATAAACTGACAGAAATTTCTGCATTCAGTGTATCCAGGACACCTGGATTCTAAAGAAAAACACAATTACCTATGAAAACAACATCTTGGAGAACATTCAAACCCTTTTCCTAACCTGACTTTGTGGTTTGGCACAGATCTACTGAAAAAGAGATTGTAAAAATTTCACAGACTAAAATGACCATATCAGAATGTGTTGGACAAGAAAGTAAAAAAAAAAAAAGTAATAATCACATGTTGTTTGTTATCACAGACAGATTGGCTGGTCATCAGCAGCTACCTCCTACATAAGGGACAAGAAATAGATCTGGAGATTTCATCTATAAATGTACATATGAACAAAAATTTACAAATTGTAAACCATTCAAACTTGCTGGAAAAGTGATTTCACGCACACACAAAAGAAATCATCTACTGACCTGAGGAGGCTGATTTAAGAATCTTATACATATTCAGGACCTGGATGTTTCTTAATCAACTAATCAAAACGCTTGACTAATTGAAAGCTGATTGCTTTCTGCAGTAGGGTGAAAGTCAGCTCTCCCAGACCTAGCTGGTGTTATTCCAAGAACTGATTATAGTCAGTTTTTATAACCAACTTGTTCTTAACAACTCTATTATCTCTAAAATAAAAAAATACCATTCCCTTCTACTTATTAGCAAAGTTTGAAGAGAAGCTGACTGTTGCTATCAGATTTCTTTGTTGCCTTATCACCGTTTGATAAACTTCACACAAATCTGTGTACATTTAAAAGTCACCAGACAGATTACTGTTTGGGCTCTGGCTAGAAGATTTTGCTGAAAGCCTTGAAGGATCATCAGGTGAAATAAAAGCTTTGGGATCTGATAAAGCAATCTGTTTTCAGGAAAAAACTGATACAGATGTCAGGCTAAGATTTCTCTTTAAGAAGTATTTGAAACCAAGAGTAAAACCAGGCTCTATTCTGTGTCATACTGTTGCCACAGGAGGGGTTTTCTTACATCTAGGATTTTTCTTAGTTGCTTTCTCAAACATTGACTTCAATTTTTTTTTTCCTCTTCTAGCAGAAATAATTTCGAAACTGTGTTTGAAAAGTAAATGACAAAAAATGTTTCTTTCATTTTAACACATATCTGAAAATATTCAAATTAACAGCAATATTTTTCATAAAGTGTTTATGCCAACTGTGAGATTCAATGAAAAACTCCAATTTCAACATATATATGAAAAAAAGAACCCATTTCATATGCTTCCAAGGAATCATCTTTATTGCTACATTGTTGTAAACTATTTACTCACAGTGGCAGGCTGGGGGAAGAACACTGGAGAAAAATATCTAGAGATGCTTAAAGATATGAGCTACCGATAGGTTTAAAAATTCAAATTAAGTTATTTAAATATTCTGCAGCTAATGCTGAAATTGAGGGGTGAAATGGGAGGCTGTTATCTGTTACTTTTCAATTCTGCTCTCCTAGGAGTATTCCTGTCAGATCTTCGAAGGGACTTCAAGGCTGCTGTCACTTGGCAGTAAATGAGCTTCCACGTGGAACTTGCTTTTATTTGTTTTGACTAAATTTAAGATCCATAAAGTTGATGAACTGGTTTCACAGCCCTGGAAATTGAGGTTATTTGTGCATTCAGAAAAGAACTTATAAATTTAAAGCAAAGAAACTTAATGTTTCTTGACATTACTATCACTCAACCTCCCTAATGTAAAGGGCAATATGGTATCTATATCCACTTAAACACAAGTCCAGAGACTTCCAAAAGTCATAAGCAAAGAACAAAATTTTTTTAATGGGACTGCTCATCCACTGAAACCAGCATGTTTTTATTCTTTGATGAATGTGAAAAAAGCAACATTAATCATTGCACAAGAGAGGTTTAAACTCGCTCAAGTCAAACACCAAAATCTTCCATCAAGCATAATAGAATCTTGGGAGAAGACTTTTCCCACAGATATAGACAATAATTTTAATGTAAGTGCTACCGTTCAAAGCTTCAGAATTACAACAAAACAAAACAAGATCTATATTACAAAAGCAGTGTACTTGCCTATTACACCTTTCTACGCAGAACTAGTGTATCACACAATCACTTTGGTAAAACAAGAAATGCACTAAATCGAGAAATTTTGAGTTCACGAGAAAGCAGCCTGGAGGAAAAAGGGAAAATATTAACTCCTTCAATGAGATGCTTACAATCTGAGAGCTTTCTTCCAAGCAAGACCTTTACACTGTGAGGATCTAGTCACATACTCCTCTCGGTGGCTAAACCTGCAGAGGTGGCAGCATAATTTGCTGTTCCCCTGGGATTGTAGTTTTACTATTATATAAAATTTCAAGGACAGCGTTTTTATTTTTCCCTTTACTTTTACTGAACTCATTCTCAGTTATTCCAGTGTAAATTGAAAGCAAAGCCTTGAAACTCTGTAGTGTTACTGTGGATTTACAGTTTTATAACTGAGAGTAGAAAAGTGCCCCTAAATATTCTAGGTTATTGTAGAACTGCTTTATAGGAAAGAAAGATATTACTTTAAGGATAAAATAGGAAAATTAATCAAAAAGGATTAAAGTCAGAAAAATCTGACACTTCTAATCACTTAAACAGCACAAGAATGAAATCAACTTGTCTTACCATAGCTATATTACATTAATCCATTTATTTATTTTTTCCAGGAGGAAGAGGTGTAAAGCAATCACAGACCTAGCTAGATCCCAAGAGTATAAGAAAAATAATCCATTGAGAATTTTCCAAAGCTTTTTAGAACAAACCTTATTGCCAGACAAAAATTGCTCACTGCAACACAGTGATGTCTGCTTTCTGTATGCAACATGTTTAATGAAATGTAAGGATATTCTGGTGAGCACATAACTCCTTGTCAGTCTTTCTGCAGAGATGGTCAACAGTAACATCACCAGCTTTGCGTATGATGGGAATAAGCAGACAGAAGAGTGAAGAGCGTTGTGGGACCTCAGTATGTAACAGAAAGACCAGAGGATGAGCACAACCTGAGTTGAATGCAGTGGGTTAACTAGCTACCATCGTTACTAGTGGGAAAGAGTAGTGGAAAGTCATAAAGATTCCTAACTTTTCTTCTCTTCTGCTCCTAGCAAACCTAGAGCACCCTGATCCAGTAGAAGGAACCCAACCCATAGCAGGAGGGCTGGAGGTGGATGATCTTTAAGGTCCCTTCAACCCAACCCAGTCTGTGATACAGCAGCTAGCCAAACACTGAGCAAAGCAGCACCACAACAGAACCAAAGGCCAAACACTGAGATTAAAGCAAAATTACCATTTTTTTCAAACAATTTTTATCATGCCAGCAAAACCCAAGAATGCAGCCTGTCAGAAACTAGTTATGTTTGTCACAATGATTTATGTAACACTCACACAAACCAACAGCTGAACCACTGACCTAAGTATTTATGGGTTTCAGGTCTGGAAGAAAGAAAAAAGGCTGAAAGAACATGATTTTTTTAAAAAAGAGCAAATGCTCAGTACTTAAAAATCTCTTTATACGTGTTATCAGGTCCTATTGACATCTCAACCCTACGAAGTCTGACAGAAAGTAATTTTTATCAGAGCATATTAAAACAGAAAACAGGCTTCAGGAAAAGTTTGGGGTTTTTTTCAATCTAGGTTTGTTTCAAGTTTCATTTTTTTTTAAAGTGGTACCACCAAAACCCTCAGAGGTTTTGGGGAAAAAAATCTAAGCAGTGTAAGTTGGTACAGAGTGCTCTGAAACACAAGAAAACATCTTTTTTGGATTTACTCAAAATCATATAAGTACTATAAATTTACTTAATGGAAGTTGTAAATGAAGAAAGTTACCACAGGCAGGAAATATAAAACTATTTTCATAGCAATTCATTCAGCAAAGTATCAAGAGACTCTTTATTCCTACCTGGTGAAAACTGTATTACAGAGTTGTGGGTTTGACTGAACCTGACTAAACATATTTAAAGAACTTAACATTGCAGTTAGTTAAAGGAGATGCAAGAAATAAATACTTTGAGAAACTAGCACGATCATGGAAGTGACAAAATATAAATAGAACTTGAATTTCCATTAATCAATGCATTTGTCAGCCTATCTTTGCTACTAAAGAACAGCAAAACTATACCTTTTGATTTTCAGGCCAATAAGAATCTATCCATGGTTCCCTTTTCAAGGTTCCTTTAAATTAGCCTATAAAGTCCATAAGGGAGTTTGTGGACTAACTAGCTGAAAGCCACTGTCTTAAAGAAATACATTCCGCAGGTAGATAAAGACAGAAAAAACATTTAGAAGGGTCTAAAAATACAAAAACTAATTGCAGAATGCAAACGTAAATGTTATACCCTTGATTTAGTGCTTACACATTATGATTTCTGATTTCTCGTTACTGAAATATTTGACTTTCATCTATTGCTCCCTGTAATTTGCCTGCAAAATTTCCACGGGAAAATTGATTTGATACACATTTTTCATTTTAGAACTTGTATCTGTGGTATCATCAGGCTAAACGTATTATTACCTACAGCAACACAATTCTCAACTTTCAGTTTCCCCCCTTCATGATGTATGTATGGAAAAACTAGTTTATATGGGTATGCAGCAGAGAAAGGAGAAAGTTTTTCTCTTCCTTTTTCCCTAGAGTGAGACAAGATGCACACTGATTAAGCACAAATATTTTACACATTAATTTTTACTAAGAGACCCTCTAACGCAACTAATGAATAAGTCCAAGGCCCTGTCAGAGCTGTTAAAATTCTTTGAAGCTAGGTATTTTGAAGGTGCTCACATACAAAAAGATACACGCTTCTGTCCTCTTTCTAGTCGATGCTGAGAAAACATTCTCCTACACTTAACATTCTCTATATTCCTACAGATTACCTGTTGCATAAGGATATTAACATATTATATAATGAGTTACTGGGAAGCTCTCTATCATAACACACCTACTGTCATTTTAACTAAAAAAGCAATATTAAGCATGAATATCATAATCAGCTTACTTATTCAGCATTTTATAACACTCCCTTAAATCTTACTGTCATAAAATGGGTAATAATGTCCTGATTTTGATAAAGATTCTCATATGCTTAAGTTTGTCAGTCTTATATCAGACTGAAGTCTTTTTCTGCTGGGTTTTTTGGGTCCTATTTTCAAGCCTTACCATTACACAAAGCCTTGGGTATAACCTGCAGAGAGTTTAATGCAATAATCTGGGAAAATCTTCCTTCTGACTATGAGAGAATGTGCTATAGTTGGTACTGTAGTGGTATTTGGAGAGTTTGGCACCTTTGCCACGGTTTCCTTTTGTGTCCTACTAGTTTGAACTTACCAGAGTGCCTGCTTCAGTAGATAATTTTGGCTTCTGTTAGTGGTCACTGAGTGTATTAGCAGTTTCATGAAAATGTACCTATTTTTTGGTTGCATCATTGATGTTCATCCACCTGCTAGACTGATCCCAAATGCCGTTCTCCAGCATCTATATCTGTTGGCTGATGTCCAGTATGTGGTAAATTTAATTGCTGTCAACATTCTCTCTGAATGAGAGAGAGATGGATTTGGCACGTGGACTGTTTTGTAGACAAGGAATTGGTTGAATGGTCATATCCAGAGGGTATTTGTCTGAGGCTTGATGTCTCAATGGAGTTCCGTGACAAGCGGCATTGAAGGCATCCCTGCTCACTGCATGGGAGTTGGGACTAGATGACCTCTAAGGGTGCCTTCCCATCCTAACTATTCTATGATTCTCCATTCAATTTTCCCATCTGTAAGTCTGATATCCTTTGCTGCCATTACAGCAACAGTACACTGGTTATTTTTGATTATCATGTTATTTTCCCCACTATCGACAAGTATTCTATTGTGTTTTATCTACAACCAGTGCATTTCTAATTTTACATTAGTTTTGTTTCAATTCTACTATCTGTTTTCAGTAATTCCCTAACTTAATGAATTAGCTCCATCTGCTCCTTGTATTCTTTGTGTTCAGTATAAGCCTGTTCACTAGTGTTTTGGAAGCGTCTAGGAATCTTGATAGACTTTGGATAGATTCTCTAAACGCTCATTTGATCTCCTTCCTTGTTCTTACAACTAATCTACCAGGAATTAACTCATCTTTTAAGATTTTATAATTGCATGAGCCAATCATTTGGTACATCTTCAACAAACAGTCTTTTAATATTTATCCAGGTCCTTGATTGCACAGGTTGAGTATCTTTCTTGTGACATTTATGCAGTTTGCAAATATTCCTAGAGTGCTCCTAGAGCTATGTGTGAATCCCTTTGTTTGCTGCTAACTAACTGCAGGCGGTCTGTGTAATGGTACGTCTGCTCATCTTTTGATTGCCTTTTCATACAGCACCCACTGCGATCTGAGTAACATTCAACAGCAAACACATCCTATTTCTTGTCCATCTGCTCCAAGACCGGAGTTTGGTATTTTTCCATTAATACTGTTAGATCTTTCTGTTTTGTTTGCTTATATGTACCTATAGGAGTAGCCTCCCTTTTAAGATTATGTTATCTCCTCAGCAGGAGAAGAAAGATCAAACACACGCAGTGTGTAGGCTTTGTCTTTTCTCCCTATAGAGAATTCCTCTTCTTACCTTTAGCAGGTATGCTATCATACTCCCTCTTGATTATTACCTAATGCAATTACCCCTGTTGGAAAAGGTAAATTGCTGCTAGAGGAAATGCCTTTCCAACCTCCAATAAATTTCCTGTGGCCCACAGAACCTAGATATCATGCCATGTTTTTAACCACCATCTGCTGGTTCTTCATCTGTTAATTAACTATTTACTCCTTTCTGCTCTCCTGAAACACTTTGAGTGATTGTTTCTCTGAACGTGGGCTTTGCTGATACTGACGGAACATACACCCTGTCCAAAAAAGTCTGAACACTTCATCTGTCACTGTCACGAAAGCAGCCAATTACAAATCATGTGGCAAAGCAAATTCAATCTAACCCTTTTTCATTTTGCTTGTCATTAATTTGTTAGAGCAGAACCACACAGTTACAGAAAAGAGTTAGTTGACTTCTGAGGTAAAATCAGAGAAGTAGATAACTAAATCTTCCAAAGATCCATGGAAGCTACTAATGCATATTTATATTTTCCCCTCTAAAAATATCGCAGTCTAACATGAGACTGACTGTCAGATTTCATTGGATTTGTTGATTTCTCACCTCTCTGTATATAACAAAGGAAAATTTTGACTTCAGTTGATTAAGACTGTCACACAAGTCGACTGCATTAACTGGAGATTAATGCTAGAAACATCAAAATTATTATAAAGGCATATGGAACCTTCCAGAGAGAATCAGAACAACCCACTCCCAGTCCAAATTACAGAAATATTCTAGATGGACTAAGGTATTTGCATTGGATTTGATACAATTTGTAACAAGCGCTACCACATTATTACCAGGACATTAGTGCATGTATGTAAGTTCAGTAAATCATTAGAAGTGCAAACAGTGTTTCGTTTCACCACAACAAACTTCCAGTGTCCTACCAGTAGCAGAACAATCCAGTTAAAAGAGGAAATTGCAGCTAACACTGAAGTTAAAATTTTGCTTGGTTTACACTAATTATCTCTAAGAAGATTTTCTTATTCCCCTTTGCTCCTACATGCTCCTTAGGCTCCTGGCTGACCACCTGCACACGGAGCTATGCTAGGTTCAACACACACCACCACTGCCAGGGTCTTGACTTCTTTTGACTTGCAAAAACACACCCAAAATCCTTTCTCCATGCTCAGCTATACCTGAAGGCTGGTTGTTACAGTCTCATTGCAAATGGTTCTTCTTAACTGTCCATAATCTTTTGTCTTTTCCCCTTTAAATTCTGTGCAATTTTCTTCAAATGGATTAACTAACTGAAAATTTGATTTGGTGATGACAATGACTTAAACCTGGCCAATCATCATAATTATTTTAATAACTGTAGACTATGAGAACATGTTTGGAACTATGATTGCTCATTTCCACAATTCATCTTCATGAGCCTGGAAGTCAGGAAGTAGAGTTTTAAAGGTATATATATGTTAAGATCCATATGCAGCGTGTAAAAGAATCACCATAATAACCTATTTAATCTCTTATCTGTAACAAAGTTGCTTCCCAGAGCAATTCTAGAGATGATATCACTAGAGATTATATCTTCTAGATATGATATTTTCTAGAGATGACATCACTAAATCTGTCTTTAGAAGCCTAAGTACCACTGGTTTCAAAACTATCAAGTGGTAGATCAGATTTGAAAATTGGACACAGTATCCCAAGTCACTCCTTTAACAAGGTTTTATTGGCAAATCTTTCAGCTTGGGTCATGCATTGACTGGAATGTAATTCCCACAGCCTGCTCTCTATTCCTGGGGCAGTCATTTAGACACAAATTCAAAGAGTTGAGTCTGTTTGATTCAAAGCTTTCTACTGCTTTACATTACCAAATCCTTTAAAATTTAAGATAAGCAACAAACATGCCTACAGGAGAAACTTTCATCATCTAAAAAATTTGTCCAACAAGCTGCTTACATAAAATATAGGGTTTTTTTAATAGGAACATGGCTAGGAAGGTTCAAGCTGGAAAATAATTCATTCCAAATGATGTGCACAGTGGTAGGTATTAAGATTTTTTGCAATACAAATCTACAAATCGTGTTTCATGAATATTAACAAGAAGCTGTAAGAGCAAATTCAACTGATGTTGGAATGGAAGATGTCTCCAAAATCTCACTGAGAGTTGCAAGAAGGGACTGGGACTGCTACTGCTGGTCCAGATGGCTACAGAGGCGTACAATGAGTTAGAAAGCTGCATTTTAAAATATGTTTCCTTTTCAGTGGCAGGCTCTTGATGGTAAAGGTAGCATTACTTGCATATAGAAGCTATTTGATTTTAGTCTCTCAATGAACGCTGCCAAAGAATAAAAACAAACAAATTTTGTATACCATGAAAACTGGGTATGAACCAGTAAGGAGTCTTTCTTTAAAAACATGCAGTTCTTTGCACTGATGTAGAGTCAGAGTAGAGTACATATAAAAACACTGTTGCTAACAAAAGCAGATCTCCTATATCCTTTTTACACAGACATCGAGAACAGCCATTTCCCAGGAAGTGCAAATAAGACCCATTATTTGTTGGTTTATCACCATCACAATGACAGAAAGAGCTACCCAGAAGGAGTAAGATCTCCATCATCCTAAGTCAAGCCTGATCTAGGAGCGTAAAAGCAGCTGCTACAGAATATTCCATGACTTCATATTGATATTCCTGCTGATTTCAGTGAGCGCGGTTATCATTCATGACTACAGATCACAGCATCTGTCAAAATCAAGCACCTGAGTATCAATTTCCCCACATGAAGAGGTTTATGCTCTCAGGGCTCTACTGCTGAGGTATAAGAAGTGGAACACCCATCCTTTTAATCTAAATTAATATGATTGAATATGCATATGTTGAATCCTTTTATTACATATCAAAGACATTTACGACTTTGTATAAGACTTGAAAGAATAGTTTGAGGATTTGCAAGCAATAGCTTTTAAAGAAAGTTTTACAAGAAAAATAGAATTAATGGTTTTCAGAACTATTTGATATATGAACCTAAAAAAGCTGAGGGAAAGGTACTTCTGCACTACCTGAGAACAGCTGCTGTGCTTAAGTACCAAGTACCATTTAAAAATTTATTTAAGAAATAATAGGAGAAAAATTTTGTGGCTTTCTATACAATCTAAAATTAATATAACATATCCTTAATGTGAGTGAACTGCTAGGAAAAATGTTCTGATCTTCTCTGAAAATGAGACTGTAACTTCATTAATGAGCAAGGTAAAGATAATCTGAACAGCATTGCAATTGTTTATCTTTCACCAGCCCAAACAGCTTACCTTGGGATTCTCTAAGCACTGTTGGGAAATCTTTCACTCCTACAGAAAGAGTATAGACTTGGTTCTAGTTCCAGTAAGTAACTTTCATCTTGAGGAGCTCAAGCTCTACAGCAGAGAGACCTCTACGAAAAACCCAGTATTTCATCATTCTTAAATCCTTCTCTGATTTAATAGAGTTAAAATGCACAGGTACGCTGAGGGATATTAAGACAAAGCCCCTACCTAAGGTAATGGCAATTTATGGCAGAGGTTCTAAACCATACTGTGATCTCTCTTTACGCTGCAGACCACTGCCTGGTAGTGAAGGCCACATCAGTTAAAAAAAATAAATTCTTTTCTACTCATCCAAGTGTCCCCAAACAATTTTAGATGTACAAACTGCAGCTAAAGAAAATGGAATAGATTCATTTTCAGTTTTGCAAAATTCTGCGTCTTTTCCTGTAATTATATTTTGTACCTCTGCGCATTCATGATTTTACAACTCATTAACAACTATTTTAACGTTGCTCAAGCTTCCACAAATTTTTCCCACTGCCAAAGACCAACCACTGGAATACAGGTTTGCTCTATGAAACAGTTTTGGATTGATAACAGCCAAAATGCAGATGCCAAAAAGCTCACATAACTCTTTTTTTCCAAAAAATTATCTTGGCTTTACAATTTTACTGCCTCCCTGCTGAAATATTCGGTGTGCACTTTTTAATCCTTCATGCACCTGAACAATCAGTTTCAGTAACAGAGAAGATTAATAAAACACTGAACAGATTCAAATGGCTTATATCTTGCTCCTGTTCTGCTGATAATTTGCTTCTGCAGTCATCTTAGGTCATTCCTTATCTATTTACAAACAACTTGTAGTTATCCACAAGGCTTCTTTTACCTCTCAACATTGATCGCATTTATATTTTCTCTATTTTTCATTAATTTAATCAAATCGCAAGAGGCCCAAATGATCAGGAGCTTGATTAAGTTTTGTCACTTAAGCAATGATTTTATGGTAGATTTGAAGCCAATCTTCTATCATGGAAAATGTATTACGAGCATTACAGTTTTCTTTCTGTAAAAGGCTGCTGCCAGAGCTCAAATACAAATAAAACTTTTTAAAATCAAGGGGCCCATTAGATCACTCATTTCACCGGCTGCTCTCTAGGGCAACAGCCATTATTTATGAATAATAAAAAATTCTTTACACTATATTGTACAGTTCTAATGAAGAGAGTTGTTAATGTCTATGGAATAAGCAACAAAGGAAGAAAAATGCTTTCATTTCTGTGGAAAGGTTTGGACTTCTGAAGAATTATAAAATAACGATGTGCCTGTCTTGCAGCAAATTTCAGTAGAACATCAGTAGCTCTTATCTAAGAGAAAGCCAAGAAAAAATTCCAGACTAAATAAGTTGCAACAGATCATTTTCCTGCTATATGAATGCAATCCACCTATTAATGCCACAGTCAGTTGGGAACTGTTTTATTTCCAGCCCTCAACACTATGCTTATCAGATCCTCAAATGACAAATTAATATCTCCCTGTTCTGCTAATCAAGGAAGCATTTCTGGCATATTCAGGAGTAGATAATTTGAATACAAAGTGAACTTCTATATTCAAGGCAACTATACAGCCATTGTTAACCCTGTTGCTGATGCTATTCAATCATTTAAATGGATGGCAATTGAATTTGATGAGATCATCACATCAGCTACCAAGCCCCAATCTTTATCCTAGCTCATTTGCTATCTGAAGACTTCTGAAATGAAGCACCAAGGAAATTTCTCCTAGCACAGCTTTCCCTGCTTAGTGGAAAGCTAAAAATGACATACAAACGACATGTCCCTGCCCACCGCAGGGAGGCTGGAACCACATGATCTTTAAGGTCCCTTCCAACCCAAACTATTCTATGATTCTATGATTCACAGAGACTGCACAAGAACAATTTTTCTGACTCTGCAGGCTACAGAAACGCTACCAAAACCCCGTTGCTATCATCTCCCCTGGCCCAGCCATGGCACAGGTTAGAAACTGCAGAGGGAACAGATTAAGTGGGAAGAGAAGCAGCTCAGGACAATTATATTGATTTCCTAAATAAACAAGTTCCAAGGCCCTCATTTTCAACAGTTCCAAGTACCTGATGTTCACATCTATTCATTTGAAATCCTGAAGGTACATTGGTTCTGGAATTTCCAACGTTTTTTCCATCTCATCCACCTTCAGGAAGTTCAAAGACACAACATCCTCTACAAAACGTTTAGAAGTGAAGATTCATGGAAGTCAGTGGCTTGAGGCGTCTATATACAATCCAAAATGCAAGATGCATTTGCACAAAATGTGTAAGAGGAACAAGTGTCACGAATGTTTTACACTGATTCCAATGATGAATTTTGAGCAAATTCTGCACAAGAGACAAAGGCAAAACAGAGTGTGTATTTTACATGATTAGTAGAAACACCCAAACCCAGCATTCTCACACCTCCAACTGCTTTTTTTTCTGCAGGCTTATCCAAGATTTTTTTCTCCCAATTTGTCCTGAGTTGCAATATAGAGTAAATACACAGCAAACTATTTGAATCCAATAATTGGGCCCCAAGTTAGAAGAAATGCAAATACTGTTTCCCCCAGTGCCATTTATTTATTTTACTGTACCTGAAATTTTAACAGCAATGAGAAAAACTGCAAGCTTTGTATTTTCCCACATTCTGGCTGCCTTGTTATACAGCAGGAGAAGGATCTGACATTGAAGAATTAAAAGCTTATCTTCCTGCAGCTCATTTCTGAAGCTTTGGTTGCTAGAGAAAATATACTTGGAGATGTGAGTTTTTCTTCCACAGACCTATTTAGACTTATGTATTTACATATTTGTCACTTGATTATCTACTTCTTGACAATGTAACCCATGCAACTGAACTAGCCTGCCTGACCACAACTGCATCACTAGAAAAAAAAAAAACAATAAAAACTATTTCCCAAGTTTCTATTATGGAGAAAAAAAGGAAATAAAATCATATCTAAACTTGTAAGACACTGAAATGTAGAAAGTAAACCATACATTCAGCAAAGCAGCACCATTTGAGCTATGCATAAACTATGTGGCATTTGAGGGGATAGAAATCTCTAAAAGATATATTGGGGATGATTAAAAGGTATTTGGGTTCACAAAGAACATTTTCTGTAATTCAAATCCATAGCTTATCCCGGGAATGATTAATGTCAAGAAAAACTCAGAGTATTTCCAGATTACAGAAAAAATGCTCATGCTAAAGTTTATTTAAGCAACGATCAGAGTCTTCTACTTTTAGTGATCACATTCCGCAGTTTGTGTGAGCAACCTCTGTTGGGCTTTTGAGTGAAAAAACAATCAGACAGAAGCTGTAGATTCACTTGAAAGTTAAGGAACAAACAAAACAAGATACGCTGAATAAAGTCCAAGTGAGGTGAAGGAAGACATGGCTAGGGTAGGAAAAGAGAACAGGGTTACATAAATCAGGAACCAGAAAGGCTTAAGTTGCTGCAGACCCAAAATTGGAATTACATGCTGAGTTTTTGCAATCCGACTTAGAATGAAGCGTAGACACAAGTAAGCCGCACCAGACCTAAAGATGGCTTTTTGATTTTATCATGTCCAGAACAAAACAATAATGGATTAAGAATGCAATAATGAGAATTTCAAAGGAAAACATTGAGACACACCAACATCAGCAATGAAGGTAGAAGCATTAGCAGGCTTAAAAATATTGGTGCACTGAGACCATACAAAGCAGAAACAGGTTCTAATGTCTCTAAACAAAATGCAGAATATGATGCTATATCTTAAATAAAATTTAAAAAGAGAAGGATGCCTCTCTAATAATCCAGTGAATTCCATGATTCCATGAGATTCTAGGTATCTATATGGTTACTCGCGCACGTTATCAGACTGAAGCATTTCACAAAAGCAATTAGCAATCTCCTTACTGTGTTTTCTGCTGGGAAAACACAACAGCAGCAAGGTGATCAAAGCATTGCTTCATCCAGGACCCTGAATCCAATAATGAAGAATTCTACAAAGTGCCATAGAAAGCTGAAGGAGTGAACTGATATAACAGATAACTAAGTCTTATTAATGTCATATGTATTTGGCCTCTGGGGTACCTCAACCAAAGAGCTGCAAGCAAAATATATTCTGGATTTAATAACCAGCAGTTTCAAGTGCCGTATCTCTAACGATCCGATTGCAAATAATTAATGCACTTCTGTCCATTTTCCCCCTTTCTCATGGCAGCTCCTTATAAAGAAATCAATTGCAAGTTACTATAGCGTAGTACAGGGATATAGAAAACCTGTTGAATTGCAGTATCATTAGTAATTAATAAAGCTTTCTCAGTATTTTTGGGAGGAAAGGAAAATACTTCCAGAGACTCAGGAGAGATATTTTGTTGGACTACATGAAGGACTGGATAGGCTTTTAAAGTAAATTAAGAATGTTAATCTCACTAAAAAGTGTATCATGAAATCGCTGATCTACTAAAAGGACTGAAAACCTCATTCTGATTCCAATGCTGTGGATTTCAGCTATAGTGCTATGGCCCTGCAGAACTTCAGAGAGGTGGGAATCAGGTAAAAATTGGATGATGACCAGAGTTCCGTAATGTCAATGATTTGAGTACTTTTACACAATTGGTACAAACATTTTGACTGAAAACCAGAGAACCTATAGAAAACCTTGTAAAATAATACCTTAGAAGCAGCAGAAAAAAACTTACTCCAGCCTTGTTTCATGTCAGTTGTAATTAATGACTGAAAAGTCACCAGGATTGTGTGATACACTCTGATTAAAGAAAGCTGAGCAGATTATTTCTTGCTCATTCGCTTTTTAAAGGCTGATCCTCCATACAGGAAACTCCTACTGGAGTCAACAGCATCTTTGCACACAAGGAAAAGTGATACCAATGCATAAGGCATTCCTTAGTCTAACTAATGAGAAAACATACAGCTTCAACTGTTAAGCAGTTGAAGGAAGATATGTTAATTTTCCTAGCACTTGAACATGTCACAATATGACTTCTATAGTCACGCACCCATAGGATCTGAACCCAAGACCACTGAAATCAATGGGAATCTCTTTTATTTCCATGCTTTCTCGATTAGACCCTCAGCAGTTCATTTAATACAAGACATGAAACCATTTACAAGGTTAATTTATATCCATTTTTTTCCAACGTGTACGTGCTGTGCAATATATAATGCTATAAAATAGAATGTGTTCATAATAGCCAGGCCAATTTGTAACAGACTCTCAGAATCTTTTTGCTGAGGTAATATCAATTTCAGTGATACTCTTCATACCTAAACCGCTGGATATTTCAGCTACTAGTAATGCTTCTAAAATTGGAAGGAACTTTTAAAGCGCATCTACTGTAACATTTATCTTCTGCTATCACTCTAGGATGCTGTGAACTATTTTGCTAGATAGGGCTAATAACAGCCAGCTGAACTAGAAGTGACTTTGCAGTGTATAGGCGATAGAATGTACCTTCCTGTGTGCACTTTATCTGATTTCAGGTCAGTCAGCCACTTTTGATGGGTAAAAAACACGGGTTAGTCTGCAAAGCTTCTCAAAATATTAAGTATTGTCCACAGGCTGAGGAGCGATAGCAATAAAATGCAAGCTAGAATTAAAATTGTGCTCAAGAAGAATGAAAATTAGCAATGCTGAGGATTTCTCAAGACAACCCTATCAGTTGCTGCACACATTTCTGTTCAAATACACTGTCTTTACTTCAGAGTTAATAAAATTCTACTACATAATGCTTCTTTATGGAGATTGATGGACATGTTTCACGCTAATTCCTCCTTGAGTTAGTAAGCCTTTATTTGCCATGCCACAGGAAAAATGATGGCAAGCAGCCCAGCAGAAATGCCAGCGCATACTTCGTAATGTCATTAAGTTGCAGGCCAAATTAAACTATTGACCAAATTAAGCTGTTTACCACGCATACTATCTACGCCTTCGTATCACTAAAGGCTAAAGTGACACCACATGGGTATCAAAGTGCATTTTAAGTAACTGACACTTTTTTGTAGCAGAGACCACATGATAATATGCTTGCATGAGAGGCAGTGATGTTTTTTCCCCATGCACTTAAGTAGTGAAAAGAAAACTGGGAAATGCAAAGAAAAGCATGAAATATTACTGTAAAGATGACTCACTTTCAGATACTTGCATTTGACTTTATCACACTATCCTGATTTGGAAGTCTGCTGACATGGAGAAGCTCTAAAGCTAGAAGGATTGGCCATAAGGAATATTCTAGTCCCTGCTGGCACAAAAACTGCAGGATCCAGTGGTGCAGCTGCCTATCACAACAAAACTACAGGCTGGTGTTGACTCACACACTATTTCTCATAGCTATAGCCACAGCAGTTCTCCTGCAGGCAGCTGAGAGACAGGGGCGGTGCACAACAGACACATTCTGAAATTTCTTTTATGTATCAGGATACGTGACTTGCATTTCTTGTTCTATAACTGTTGCAGCTATTAGCCTCAGATAGCTGATTTTCCTTACACACAATATATCTGTTCTTGTTAAGAATTTTTCAACAGCTGCATTTCTGATTAGGAGGAAAAAAAGCCCTTGTAAAACGACTTGGACTTCTTGTCACTTTGCCTGTACTTAGGAACCAGCACTTTTCTCCAAATGGCTTTGATTCAGGTCCAGGCACTATCAGCAGGAAAGAGAACCAAGCTCCTGGGTTTTGACCAGTATGATAATCACCTTGCCAAACAGAACAAACATTACCTTGGATCAGCATCCTCTTCCCATGGATCAGTGAAGCTGGTAAATCTGTTCATTTCCTAATGGGCTGCTGGGCAGGCTCAGAGCCTTGGGAGACTCAATCCTCCAAGAATGGAGATAATACCAGGGGTAACTCAGTAACTGCTAAACAAACAACATTCTTCCCCAGTCCCCAAACACCAACAAGCAAAACCACCCAGCCAGCATAAGATGCACTAAAATGAACACAGGGATCTAAGGATTTTTATTTCATCTATTACATTAGTCTGTCTTCACTTGAGGGACTTTTTGCTAATTGGCATGATTCAGTTAAATGAGGAGGTATTTTGAGATTAAAAAACATACATCAGCTGTTTGGATAATGGAACTAGGAGCAGGCTTATAAACCACAGAAATGAGGAAAGGAGCTGTCATGCTCTGGAGGTTACAGTAAAAAATGATCTTGGGAAATGGGAGGAATGAATAAGGCAACAGTCAGTACACACAAATACAAAGCAGCATCATTACAAAGCAGGAATCAAAGGCATAAACACAAAATGGGGATTGACTAGGTAGAAATAATACAAAACAGGATCCCAGAGTGTCAACAGACTGCAGGCTGAATAGGAATCAAACCTGTCAAGCTGTTTCAAAAAAGTAAACTCTTTTTACTGGAGTGTATTAGCAAGAAAACCTTAACTAAAAGATGGGAGATAATTATTCTGCTCTATTAAGCATTGTTGAGGCCCTCAGTTGGAATACAGTTCTGTCTGGGTAAAAGTATAAACAAGATATACAGGATAAGAGGATAAGATGGCAATAAGAGTTCAGGGGGGAACAGTAAAATTGATAAGATTTTGAATATGACTTGTAAGGAAATGAGAAAAGGAAATAGATTGAACCAGTTGAGAAAGTAAAGCCTCAACAAGGGAGCTGTGATATGTCTTGAAATGAGCAAATGCTTGTCATAAAGCAAGAAGTTATCCTTGAAGATTGTTCTCCATATCTTTGAGGACAGAACACGGAACAACAGACAAATTACACATGGAGGGGGCTTGGTGAAATATTGGGGAATCTTCATGAGGAATTAGACCACCTTCTTCAGATGTTTATGATTAGTCTGGGCAAACAACTGCTAGAGCTATCTGACCTCTATGAGACCTCTGTTGGGGTTAGGTCTAGCAGCGGGATGAGAAGAGAAGATGAGAAGTTCCTTTGCTGCCTTCCTGGCCCTGGAGGATCACAGGTTCTGCTGCTACATTGCTTTCTTTGGGGAAGCAGTGGGAAAGACCAACCCACAACTCACTGCTAAAGCATATGAAAACCTGGGAGCTAAGGTAAACACTATGTTTCTGGTAAACTGGTTTCATGTGGTTGAAGTTTTTGTCATTGGAAAGAAACAATAAGTTTCTGGGAGCCTGAATTCTTAAGAGAAAACTGGGTTACACATTTTTAATATAAAAGCACAATGAGGAATGTGCTGATTATCCTTGAGGAATAAGATTCTATCCAGTTTGAGTACTAACATGACACATCCTCATCCTAATTTTCCTGATGATCTTTAGATATTTGTAAACAGACACAGAGGCTCTGGGGAATGAATGAGGAATATTTATGTGTATTTACATCCAATCAATGTATGACAGTCATATTAGAAATATTTTTTCTGTGACTGACTCCAGCTATAAAAACTACTCAAACCTTTCTAGCAATATCTTGTTTCCCTAATTATCTGGTTTTGTTGAAATCATTTATAATCCCATTGAAAGGGTACATTAAAGTAAAAAAAAAAGAAAACAACTATCACATACCAACACTACAAATATATGAGAATATAGTCAATGTCACTATATCCATCCACAAAAAATGGGACATTGTTAAATCTAGTCACAACTTAATAAAGATACACATTCTCCATTTTAAATGATGTTTGGAGTGACAATTACAATGTAGTAGAAGAAAGAAAACTTTAGAGAAACTACAAATGCAGTGTATTTTGCAACTGATGGCACATATTAAAGTAATATGCTTTTGGCCACTTTCATATTTCTCTAGGAGCAAATAAGGCAGATTGGAAAAATGATCATTCCCATCAGGAGGTTCTGAAAAGATATAAAACAGATTAGACTGCTCTCATCTTTGTGTTTGAATACAGAAACAACAAAAAGTAATTTCAGTTCAGAGAAGCTGAAGGTAAACAACAGCAATCTTCAGTTGCATTTTCATTCTCGCAGGTCTCCTCACTGACCGTTTGCCCTTAATTGCTTTTCTAGTTTCCTAGTTGATCATAACTGCGCGAGATCATATTTAAACAAACTCACTTTGTTTTCTTAACTTCTGCAGGACCAACCTTATTTTTTAGTCCTGGAATGGGCTGTTCTCATTTCCAGTTGTAAAAGGTCAATCTTTCAACTCTGTTTTTTTAAATTTTTAAACTTAGTATTCTTAGTATTACTATTTTCTGACTCCATATAGACATTCGATATTTGACAGCGAGCTTTTCATTCATGATTCCCAGTTGCCCTACAGTCATGGAAGCATCTTGCTGATCCCATAGTCTTATCTTTCCATTTTTCCCTGATGACTATAAATCTTAGAGAAAACGCCAGCTGTCATGCCGACAACATGGAGGCTAATCTGATCTGTCAGATCCCATACTTGCTCCTACAAAAAGATAGTGGCAAAACATTAATGGGAGCAATCAGTCCTGCTGATTTGGAACATATCAGCACTTCCACATGAGTGAGAGGGATCCAAACTGAAGCAGTAAGAAAACAGGTAATAATGCCTTGGATGGAGAGAGCAAAAAGTAGTAGAATGTAAGAAAAGGCCTAAAAGGCAGAGAACACAGCAAAGTTCACAGAAGGTGTAAGACATCAGAAAATGAAAGAGAAATTCTGAAATAATGAAGCCAAAACCCAGGCCCAATTAAAAAATCCATGTGCTTAAGAAAGCTTTATTCTGAGATTCAACAAGGGCTTTTTGTCTCTGAAGTAGTTTACACAAAATTTCCAGTGATTTGAGAACTGTACCGAAGAAAATCAAAATCACTACTGCTAAACTTAGGACAAAAACTGGAACTAAAGAAAAATGTTACAAACAGATGGAGGATGAAAATTAATATAGACAGAACTAATGTGTAAAAGGAAGAAGCTGCAAAGAGACCTTTGTACTCACCACTTTTATTTTTAACCTAGCTTTCCTAAGGAAAAGGCTTTTAAAGAGTGGAAATTAATACCATGTTTTGTGTGGGGAGCAATGAGAAGAGACTACAGAAAACTCCAGCAATGTAAGGCCGTTATGCAGCCTTCTTCCCATGTCTTTGCCTCACATCAGGGACACATAGGCATTATCCAAAAGTACTTCCAGTATCATTCATTTTACACCAAGGACAAAATAGTTTCCATGCACCCCACTGCTACTAATTGATTCTTTTTTGTTCCACAATCCTCCCACTATAACTATGCCATACTAGAACAATTTTGCTCTCTTCCCTTCTAGCATTCTCCCTACTTCCTTAATTTAATCTAATTTCTGCCAATAATTTTTTCTCCAAATTTCCTTTTCCCTTTAAATCCCTTTTCTTCACCAATTCCTCCCCAGGGATCGCTCCCATCTCCCTCTTCCTATTATAGTCCACAAAATGTGATCCCTTCAGGATGCTTTACTGTATCCTGTGTTTTACCTCAAACAATATTTCCCCTTTTCTCCCCTAAAAAACTCAATAGCCAGTGTAATTAATTTTGAATTAAATAGAAAGCAAGCATTTGGGTTGAAATTCCATCTCCACTAAGATAAATGACAGAATTCTCATTAGCTAGAAGGAGGCTGATGTTTCATCTTTAGAATATATTGGGCCTATGAACTTTAAAACCTGCAGGATTACATGGAACAAACAGTATCAAAAAGATTTCACCACTTTTTCCCCTTATCAATTCCCAGAAATTAGTAGCTGAAGCGTATACAGAAAAGTAATAGTTTTTCATTCAAATGAAACATTGGATAGAATATGCATGATGAGATTTGAAAGCTTTATAAAAACAGTTCGCGAGCATGAAGCTGAAGGAACTGAAAGACCATCAGCAGTGATTAATAATGAAGCCACTAAACGGATGTGAGGCAAACAGGAGATTTTAATCCTCACTGAAAGCTTGTGGGTACTGCTCAGTAAAAGGTGGGATGGGTATGTGGTTGAGGAAAAAAGGGATGGATATGTGGTTGAGGAAATACGTAAGGCTGTAACTGGTTTATCAGTGAATGTTTCAAAACCATCTGGAGAGACTACAGTTTTGGGCTATCCAAAGGCACAGATTAACTAGATCCAGTGTTCTGCTACTCTTCCACCAGTACCCTTTCCATTCCACTTATCCTCACAGGCTGCTGTTACTGAAGTGACTACGATCTCAGCCTCTGGCTGTATCTGGAGTATAATAACATACAGAACAACGTATCTGCCCATTTGCTTATCCCTTGCATGTCGAACGTCTCCCTAAAGGCAACCACTGACCAAACAACTGGTTTTCCCACTAAGTGTTGAATATTTATGCCTTTATGCCAGGAAAATTAAAATCTGCTGACTTTATGACATCTAGTTTATAGACAGCTTTTGCTGCCAAGAATGTCTAGTTGGTATGCAACTTGTACCTTTGCATAAACCACTAAGAAGAAATTCTCTGGAAGAGAGAGGATGCACAGAAAAGTATAGCAATACCTACACAGCTTGTCTTCTGAAGTGTACTAACTGCCACTCAGTAACTGAGTTGGACTTCTCAGCCACGAGTGGCTTGCTATAGAAATGTCAATCACAGTATTGGTGCTCAAAGTCAGCGGTAAGTGACAGAGTTGTTGTTTGTCATATCAATGATTCACTTATTTTTAATGCAAAAAATAGTCAGCTCGACACATAGCAAAGAATTTTTGCTTTCCTTTCTACTATTTAATTTGATCCTGGAGACTGTACAATCTCAAACTGCACAAATCAGAGCACATAAGCTAAAACATCACTAGCATCTCATGACTCAGGGAGAGAGGTGTGCACTGAACACACATAAATCAGATATGATCTTAAGGTTCCTTCCAACACAAACCATTCTATGATTCGACAATATAGGAGATATATCTTGCAGGCAAAAGGAACGATTTTGGGCATGCACAATACTTTAAAGTTCAAAATGTAATTTAAAGATGCCAAACTCTTCCTTTCCCCCCCCCTCCTCCTATCTATATCTACTGTTATATTCCGAAGGAATTCTTCTCTAATAAAAATCCCATAATTTAATGCACTGATGGTAATGCTGATTCGATTTTCTGCTTGCATAAATATCTTCTAAATCCATATTATAAAAAAAACATCACTGGCCCTAGGTATAAAAATCTGTACTTGTAATCATCTCTGTAGCCAGAACTAATGGTCCAGTAATAACTGTCATTTGATAAACTTATCAATCATACCTTATCTGTACTACCATAGCATAATATAGGCATCTAATAGTAAAAAACATTAAAAAAAACAAAAGATCTGTCTGTTCTGAGCACGGATTAAAGGATTATTTAACCAGTTGAAATGAACAAGGGTGAAATTACTTCATACAACATGGAAACACTATTTGCTTCAAACTGAAAACTCAAGATTCTGACAAAAAGCACAAGAAATACAAACATTGGGTTGCATTGTTTATGGAAGGTATAATCCTAGGAAAAATCCATAGTGCATTAAAGAAAAGTCTGAGTATCTCAGTTCTCTGTACATTCAAAGCACACAAACCAAGGCAGAACTATCAAAGAGGAACGACAAGAAACCAGTACATGCCCATGCTTGCAGTCGGAACAGTTAGGTTTGGTATCAGAGACCTTTGGAGAAGTACTTAAAGAATCCCAGGTGCATGGCAAACTCTTGATTAGAGCAAATCTGCTGACCTCACAATGCCAGAAGTCAACAAGTCCAAGGGAATGGAATAGATCACAACCTTCTTCGGACCCATAACACATTGAGTAGTACATGGGGTGAAAAGGGTGAGGACGAGGAATGTTGCAGATGTAGCTTATAGGCCCTGAGAATATCTTGATTTTTTTACAGCTCCAGTTGCACATTGAAGTTTTATCACTGGACTGTATGATTAAGAACTTAACACACACATACAAACCAATGTTCAGATGCCCTAACGTTAAGGAACTGGGAGCCGTACTAAGCATCTGTAACAGTCGATGGAAAACGTATCAGCAACCTGTCATGATAGGAACCACGTTGCCACTTTTGTATCTTGGAAGCATGTGACAAAAGTCTTTTTCAAACTATCTAGTATAACTGGAAAAAAGAGAACTTAAAAGTGCCAGTTAAAATCCTACTGCATATCATTCTTGCTCCTCTAATCCTGCCTATTTGCAAAAACAGCACCAAAGACATTCACGTCCACGCTGACATAGACATAGATTGTTCCACAAACACACAGAGACTCACAGCCGTGTACACAGGCGGATCACCATACACAGAAGATAAACATCCAAGCCCTAAACACTTGGCTTCTTAGTATCTGCTGTCATGAGATTGAAATGCCCTATTTAGATCAGTTTGAGAGAGCATAACAAGCCCAGTAAATGATCTAGAGGGAAGAACAACACATCTGTGGTTACGATGACAGCACCGAATGGAAAGGAAACAAGCCTTCATATAAAGAAAAGGCCACTAAATTTAAGGTGGCACCCTATTATTTGTCACATCAATGGCACACATGGTCTCAATTCCAAGGTCTGAACTGAAAAAAAAAAGGGAAGTTCAAGTTACAAAATTGTAATGGTGGAGACTACCAGAATAAATTACTAGGGAGAGCGTGGAGTGTCTTGCACTGAAGGTTTTTAAGAACACAGTGAATAAATGTCAGGAATGATCCAGATATGGTTGATGCTGCCTTGGGGGAAGGAGTGGATTAGCTGACTTCTTGAAAGTCTCTTGAGATAATGTTACCCCATATTATTTCCCAAAGCTTTGCAAGTTTAGCAGATTGAGGAAGTGATGAGCTAATTACTTATGTGAAAAGATTCTGATAGGATGATATATACACTAAACTAAGATTTTGCTGGATTTATAGTTTGTTCCCTGCCATTTTCATCTCCGGCAGATGAGGTGTGAAATTGCTTCAGTAGGACGCAGCACATAAGAGCATCAGACAGCACTTAGAAGATCAGAACTAAGACTGTTGAACTTCAGGATCATGCTGAGCTCATCACTACCTTTGGATCTGCACATTCTTCATGGCATACTTGCTAGGAAACCATGCAAGTCAGACATCTGGTCACATGTTAATTTTTTGATGGTCAGACCACTGATATTTTTTTTCAGTCTCTGCTATGAAGTCACTCCCTAGAAAACAGCCCTGAACAGCAAAACTACAAAATGGGTCAAGATGTATAATCCTTCTGCTTCATGTGCTTTATTAATTTTAAAACTTCTGGCAAATCCATGACCTTATAATTCATAAGCATTTGAAGAACGAGGTCAGCTTATTATCTTATTATCCACATTCTAGCCCAGTTCTGCTAAAATAAATATGCCTGCAAACACATCAGAGAGACAACAAGGCCACCAGGGTACTGGTCACTGCTCAGTACATCTTCGGCACAACTGATGACATGATCTGAGGCACTGTTGTGACTATTGTGCGAAGGGAGGGCAAGAAATGAGAAGGTGATTTCCTAATCACTCAAAGGTTTTAGATATTTCCACCAACATTAGCAACACTACACTCACACCTTTGTACTTTTAACTGTCAAAGGAAAAATGGGCTAAATTCACAAGCCAAGATAAGCAATTTACCCAAGTTTAAAAAGGATAACATAATTTGGTCTGAATTTGCTCAACTATTGTCATGATATATGACATAGATAGGAAAATGCAGGTGATAGAAATGCCCAGTAGCCAGGTTTACATCAGAATGACTAAAAAAGAGAGATCAGAATCACAGAATGGGTCAGAAGGGACCTTCCCAGGTTATCCAGTCCAACCCACCTGCAGGAGCAGGGACATCATCTACTGGATCAGGTTGCTCAGAGACCCATCCAACCTGACCTTGAATGTTACAGCGATGAAGCCTCCACTTAGCAAACTACTTTAGTTCTTCACTACCCTCGCTGTACAATTTCTTCCTTATATCCAGTCTAAATCCTTTAATTGCAAACCATTGCTTCTTGTACTGTCACCACCAGCCTTGCTAAAAATTCTGTCTCCATCTTTCCTATAGGTCCCCTTTAAGTACTGGAAAGAACTTAATATACCCCAAATGTATCCAATGAGCATGTATTTTCCATTCAACTAATGCAAGTCTAAGATAAATCTAAATTGCTGTAAGTTCACGAAGGAGCCTGCACATAACTGAGGGCAGAATTTGACACTGATGTAAATTCTGCCTTTGTGTTCTCCCTCTTAGTAACTCATTTTAAATCTATTTGTCATACACGTCTTCCAGCTTTATAAGCTTAAAGAAAATTTTAGTACTTCCTCTGCTCTCCCCAGAGAAAAAAAGGATGCAAAGGAATTAATGAATTAAGATTTAATGCCCAACTTTAATTGCTAAGACAGGGCAATTATATTATAATTCATTAAAATAAAATCCATTCACCACACACATCCACACCCTAGGCTCTTTATGTTTCAGAAAAATCATGTAAATTCACACCGCTCAATGGAAAATAAATGCTACTACTAATTTTTATTAAAACACTAGTTAATTCACATCCACCATAACTGAAATACAAGACAAAACATTGTTATTACTTCCCTACTACTGAGCATACAAAGAGTTTAAACGAACTTTTTTATTTAGTTAGCATGCTGAAAATTAATTTCTCAAATTAAGAGTTCTTATAATTGAGGAAATTGCCTACATATAAGAATGGCCTCTTATAATTATTCAATTTCTCAATAAAAGCACGTTTGTTAGTATTTCATATGTTAATTTTTAATAATTTCCTTTTGAAACATCTTATTATGCCAATGTACTGGACAAACACCAAAACAGAACTTAATGCAGCCATCCCAAAAAATAACAAAATTGTTCTTATAAGAAAAGCCTTTGCTCCAGACACACTTTAAAATTTTCCCTTCTTGGCCTCTTCACTGCACAGAAAGCAATATTTCCATTTTGTACCACCTTGCTCGAGCAACCTCCTGAAACCTCAGCCCTTATTTCACTGAATACTAACTAGAACAGAGATTAAAAACTTTGTATCTTAAGGTCTGGAGAGTCTGCATTCAGTATTTTAATTCAAAACAATAATTTTTAATTTAAAAGCTGCATAGAGATCACAGATTTCCCCTTCTTTCAGAAAAGCAAGCAAAATATGCTTTCCTCTCTGCTAGATTGACGAAAGACACAGCATACTAATGGACAGGTTAAAATCAACTGTGCCAAAGGACTGTCACACAGAAAATACATTATTAAATTATCTGAATCTTTTTCAAAGTGTTAAAAATCATCTACTGCATACTTCATTCTCATTTCTCTCAGCGATTTCTTCCTCATCTCTTCCCAACTCAAAGGAAAACAGTAAATGTGACACTACCATAAATTACCAGTTCCTGCAGCCTTCGCCCTAACACACTTTTTCCCCCCACTGACTACCCGGAGCTTTGCTCTATTCCTAGTTGGCTAATCTTGAAATCCTCAGGATTTCACAAAGATGATACAAATTATTAGAGGAGTGTGTTCCAGGAGAATCCTGCTGGCAAGGGCCACCTGCCCATCTCTTGTTGCAAACAACACAATGGAACTTGAATAGGTTTTCTTGTGCATGGAGAAACTATGCAAACAATCTGCTGATCATCAAGAAGTGTAAACACGTTCAGAACACACACAAGCACATTGTGGGCAACAACAATGGCAACAGCAAACTGCAAGGTGGTCTACTAAGGAGGTATTGTCCATCCCATCCTAGAACTGAAGGAACCAAAGAATTTATGGGGAAGATTCAGAGGGAAGAGATTCTGGAGGGGAGCCAGAAGGAAAGAGAACAGAGCAAAATGAAAAGGATCAAAGATCATGCAGCAAGACTATGCACAGCACAGCTGGTACCACTACATTAATCTACTCAGCTCTCCTGGACTGCAGCATCCCTCTTGCAAGGAGGACATGTAATGACCTACAACCTGCACTCTTCCCCTAGACTGCACCATCTCTTTCACAAAAAACATGGAGGTAGTTTCAAGCATAAAATTCACTCAATTTGACCTTCCAAACTGGGACAGGATCCTCATAAATTTAACAACCCTCGTGCTTTTAACTTCTTCTCCTCTGGGGAAGCTGAGATCACAATGTCTAGAAGAGGTCCCCATATGCATCTTGCTTTCCTGGACAGGATACGTGCAATGTCTGATTCCATCTAACTGTAGCCTTATGAAAGTTAGTTAGTCTATGCTAGACCTCAAAGTGACTTTCTAATCTCAAACATTTATTTCAGCATCTGCTACAAAGCAAAACGGACAACTACCTCGGGGTAGGCATCTGTCTTTCGGATAACTGTGCAGATGAGATGAAGTTAAACAATGATGTTTTGTTTAAAAGCAGAGCCTGTGAAAAGGAATTTATTTGTTGCACCATTGCAAAATCAACATATATAGCTCTCCACTGCATCCTTCACTTTGGGCTCAAGCTCTCCTCACTCCCACTAGATGGGTGGCCTCTCTCTTTCATCTCAAACCTTTTTTTTTTCCATTTTGAAAAATGGAGTACCTGACTGACTGATACAAACAGGCCTATTTCCAAATCATATCAACAGCTCCATCTGTCAAAAAGTTCACCTTCAATGCAATTTCAAAAGCGGAGCTCTCTGCGCTAGGTGTTTGCAATAGTCCCATACATCAAGCACACTACACACAAATGCACCACATGGCACTAACAGGGAATACAACTTCCTAGACAAAGTCAAGGGAGAGCAAAATAATAGAAACCGAAAGAAGATAAAATATTTTGTAGGTAGTAGAATATCAGCTGTCAGCAATTTCTCTTTCAAGCCACAGTATACTTAATTTATTTATAGGCATTGGAAAAACGTTATCGGCATAGTCCTGTGTTGGAAAATACACTAGAAGTGCCATTTTATGAAAAAGCAGTTCAGAAGGAGAAACATAGAAAATGAAAAATGTTTGTCTAAATATCAAGTCATAGTTCTGGCAACAGAATAAAGACCAAGCCAAGAGCAAAGTTAGGCAACTAGGAGTGAGAACAAGTAAGTAGAGCCTATGCAGCATATTTAGGAGTTCTATTTAGGAAGTATCTAAACATGAAAAGTAATAACTCATGATCTTTATACTCTAAACTATGAAGACCAATATATTTATGTTTCTAATACTAGGATGTATCATCTACATTCAGGTCTGGGAAGGATGCTGATTCCGTTCCCCTTCTCCATAGCTAGGTTAGCTATCCATGTGCCTTTATCTGCAAGACATCTAACATGCTTCAGAACATTTTCAAAGACAGAGACTCTATATCCTCTTTAAAATACGTCTCCCAATGCTTAAGTATTGCTGTCATTATCAAGGGTAGAATTAATCTTCTCTGCTGCAGTGTAAACATATTGCTTTTTACTGGATGCACAATGGGCAGAGAACAATTCCTCCACTTTGCAGTCAATTTTATGGATCTCAAAATAGGATTTGTGGGTTGTTTTGGGGTTTTTTTTGTTTCTGTTTTGTTTTCTTTTTCTCTCCACAGAAGAGACTCCTTCAGTCTTTCTTCACAGAATATATTTTCTGCCACTGTGATCATATCTGTTACTTCAGGTACTTTCCAGTTGATTCATGCTATTCTAGAAGCCTGGTACTCAAATCTGGACAATGAATTCCAGCCAAGGTCTTACAGGTGCTGCCTAGAGCTGAAGGATTACTCATAGTGACACATGCCAGGGTAACATTTGATTTTTTGCAACAGAATGACATTGTTGAATCATGTTCTATTTGTAATCCACTGTGATCCCCAACTCTTTTTCTCAGAATTTATTACTATGTGATTGGTTTTCATCCTGTTTTGTGCAGATTATTCTTCTTACCTAAGTAAAGAACTTTGCATCTGCCAAGACGGAACTTCGTCTTTAATTTTAAGACATTTCTTAGATTTCTTAAGGTGACTGAATTATATTACTGTGCTACATTTAATAAGAACACTGATTTCAACATTTTTGATTTAATGAAAATGTTGAATACTGGACCCAATATAGATCACAGAGGGGCCCTATTCTATTCATCCTTCCAGCCTGACATTGAACCATTAACAACTACTAGAAGAATGTAGTTTTCCAACTGATTTTGTAGCCACCTGATAATTGTTTCTTTTAGACAATATTTCTTCTACTTGCTTATAAGACAGTAATGTAAGCCAGTGTCAAAAGCCTTATTAAAGTCAAAATATATGAGATACTGCAAGCTTATCCCTGAGTCTTAAGGCTTGTAAATGTCACAGAAGAAAATTACTTTAGTTTGACATCCATACCAGCTTTATTCATCCCCTTATCTTCTTGATGCTAAGAAATAAATGCTTTAATATTTATTTCAGTACTTTTTTCCCCAAGATTTCAGGTTAAACTCATGGGATATATTTTTCTATCTTCTTCCCTTCTCTAACTTTAAAAAATATGCATGCTGCTTGTCCTTTCCCAGTCTTCTACAAATTTTCAAGGATAACCTTTAGTATCTTAAAAATTATTTCAGCCAATTCACTTAAACCTTAGATCAATTCCAGCTGATTTGCAAACATCTAATTTACTTAAGTGTGTTCTTTCCCTAATGCAGAATCCTACAGTTCAGCTGAAGATATTCATTAAAATGCCCACCTGGTCACAGCTGACCTTTTAAGTGAAAGCCAAAGCAAAGAGAGGTAACAATGCTTTGGCCTCCTTAGTAATCCCTTTATATAAGCATTTCCACTGAGCAATGAGCCATCATTTTTCTTGATTTTTCTCTTCCTTCTAATACACTTGTAAAAAAAGTTTTTTCTTAAATTCTTTCCCAAATATCTCATTTCGTAATTGGCTTTCTGAGTTTGAGGCTATGGTTTGTGCTCCCCTAAGAGTTCCACCTAGTTGCATTTTCTTTACCTAACTGCTCGCCGTTGAAGTCACGAAGACCCTTCTCATTAACCAAGCTCTTGGCTTTTGGATAATTCGTGCTTGTGCCCTTTACATTGAGGAAATTCCGATTATCCTATTTTTTCCCCTCTAATTTTTGCCTTACCAACTCTCAGCTTACTGAAATCTGGTTTTGAAATAAGTTGTCACCATTTTGATGCGCTTCTCTTCCTAGAAATTCTGCATTATACCTTTTTATAGGCATTAAAACTCTGCCATATACTTCTACGCTCCACAGGAGTTCCTGTTTTTCAATTAGAATCAAATGACAGTTAGTAATCACCTATTAACTCACAAGCATATAAACGTGTTTAAAACCTGTGCAAATTATTCGTCTGACCAGCTGGTGATTTAAAACTCACTCTGACATGCAGTGTAATGCTATGCAATCCAACATTGAAGTCAAGTAATATTTCAAAGCAGGAAATTTTGCCCCGATTGGTTTGACCTAGTTAAATCAGAATACAAAACAAAGCAGTTACTTTGAATAATGTGCTGGGGTCTCTCTTACAACAAATAAGGAGGGAAAGAAGCTCTGTAGGCATGTATTTTCCAAACATGGTTCATTTTTAAAGGCTTAGGTGTGTATATTTACTTCAGTGGGAGCTGGATGAGCATGGGGAGGCATGAATTTCCCTGTAAAACTCCTAGAATCACGGAATGCTTTGGTTTGAAAGAGACCGTGAAGGTCATCTAGTCCAACCCCCTGCAGTGAGCAAAGACATCTTCAACTAAACCAGGTTGCTCAGACCCTGCTTCACAGTCAATGAAGAAAGAAATACTAAAAGAAAGCAAGCACCATTATTGACAAAACTAACAAGTGCTCCTCAAGTACTAATAAAATTCCAGACAAGCAACCTATCGATCATTGTCTCCGTTCAAAGCACATCAGCCATAACACAGTCACAGACAGGGACCTCATCTCTGTCACCCCTCATGCCATATTTAATGACAAAATTGGTTGCTTACAAGCTTATAAGGAATTTAATACTATGCTCCTAACACCTGAAGAGAACCATGTGCATCTTCTTGGAGGCTATAAACAGCCATATGTGCTTGAAATGCATTTGATGGAAGACAGGGTATTTCATGTCCTACATCTCAGCTTTTGTTTTCTGTTGATTCAGTTAGCATGTTTTAAAATTGTACTGATTTACTGAAGATTTACAAACATAATTCATGTGCAGTTGTCCTATGAATAAGCCTCTAAAACTAATTCAACCACAGTCAAAAAATAAATTGCAAAATAAGTTATTCAATTGAAATCTGCCATCTGAGGCAGAGTAATAGAAAACATTTATTATAAAACTAACATGTATTTGTGGCTAGAGATGTGTACAGCACTAAACAACTCTCTGAAAGGAATTTATTCAGGCTTTTCTAAAAGAAGATCTTAACTGGGCTAACAGAAAATTACATGTTCAAAAATAATTGCAGGTTCTATGATTTTCATCTTGCATCACAGGCTTCCCATTATCATCCATTTTGTTTTGGAAGGCTTATGAATTTTAGGCAAACTTTATTCTGCACAGCTGCATGAGGCCATTTCTGGAGTCTGGATTTGGCAGTTAGACACTGGAAAGACATAGGTACAAGTCGATGCAGAAGCAGAGGAAGCATGAATACCAATACGTCCATCTTTAGATATAGAGTTTAAATTTGATAAATTCACATCCATGGGGCTGCTGGGCCATGAAAGTCCCAGGCTATGCTATGCTGGAGGGGCAATCCACTCAAAGGTAGTGCTTTCTCTTCAAAAGTGAGAGTATTTTGCTGGTTCAGACTTTCATGAATGCTCAAGGGGAATTCTTTGAAATACTAATGTTCATGTCTGTAATTAATAATGATAGACAAGTCTACACAGGTGAGTCTGACATTACAATCAGTCACTGATAAGTCCAATTCAGGCAAAGGAAGATTTTCACACAGTATAGCGGAAGAGAGATTTTTGAATTCATTCATCTATCTATTTATTTATTTATTTCCACTCACGGCAGAGTGGAAACGGCCTTGAGAATTACTACAACAGGACCGAGTTTTTTCCCCTTTTGCAGTGACCTTCTATAACCTTGTTAATAATAACAGCAGCTCAATCATCTAAACATTTTTTGGATTCATAGCTCAAGTATCTGTAATACAAAGGGTATCCCATTATTTCCACAGTGTCTGTGTTCCGGGTAACGAAGCTTTAGAAAAAGCCATACAGCATGCAGATTGCACACTATTCTAAACTGTTTCCAGTAACTTTAAACCTAACAATATGTATTCTTTATTTATGTATCTTGCCATAAAAATTAATAATGTCAAATGTCTGTAGAAGATTTTGCTACAACTGAGAGGTGACTTTTAGCAGAAATTTGCAATAACTTAAACCTGTTTTTTATTTAACAGTTTTTACTTATAATAATACATAAAGTCTTATTCAGTTAATTTTCTGACAACTCTAAATAGGTGCAGAGTATCAGACACATTTAATTAACATACCAAATTCTCTGACTTGAGAATGTTATGCAAAACTTATTCCCCGATTCTCTCTTTGCTTTCTCCCATGTAGACAGAGAAGACTAGGAAAGTATGTCAAGTCAGCTGTCAAGCTCTGTAAGAACTCTCAAATGACCTTGTCAGAAAAAAAACCCAACCCTTTGATTCATATTTTAAAATCCTGACTAACCTGCCCCTTCCACTCTTCTGCTTTCTGGCTTCTATAACTGACAGAATTGAGTTCAATATTAATGACCAGCAATCATTTTCAGGCTCTACGCTCTCCTGCCTTCTGCAGTCCGAATGCCTCGTTAGCTTGGCTCAGTCAGTAAGATGCTCACCTTTCTATTGGTTTCTCCTGGGTTCAAGATGAATAAAACGCTAGGCTGGTAGCTCGGCTAAAAATAAATTCTGATCATTCACGTACCCTCCGAGACGCAGGTGAACCATTCAAGCTGACTTCCCTTGAAAAGGGATGTTATGCAGAGATACCTCACATGACTCTCCAGGGATTGTTGCAGTGGAAGTCATGTATGCATTCTAACAAAACAAGGTATTTTCTTTTCTTCAGACATACGTGCAGGTATTTCTCTCCGCATTGCAAGCAGAAAGCAGACAGCTTGATTACACTGCTATTGTTTTTAAGGGCATAATCAAATAATTCAATCTGCTGAATAAAGCTAGGTTGTTTTTTTTGTTTGCTTGTTTGTTTTTTTTTAAAGAAAAGAATATAGAATTGGCTTGACCCAGCAGACTCTTCTTTAAATGATGCAAATGAAATACAAGCCTAGAGGCAGAACTGCTTTTCAAAACTTCTGACTACTGTTGTTTTTTAAATCTGTTAAACATAATGAAACCTCCAGCTGCCTTATGAGACCACTTCTGGCAGGTACCAGCCACCTCCAGTCACTTCTAAACCCTGGCCTTCCAGCTCCTTCATCATGATTCTTCAGTTTGGTTTCCATATGAAGACTTCACAATTAGAATATAAAAACCTGATTTTAGATTTATAACCTAGAAATAGGTTTTAAACATTAAAAAACTGTAGATCTGTCCCAAAGGGGGGGGGTATTCACACAAGTTAGATTTAGCTTAGTGATGCTAGACTCAGGTTATCCATACAACTGAGGGAGAGAAGCAATTGTCTGCTTTCATTCACTCACTGGAGAAGTTTTTTTTCTCTTCGATCACTGCAGGAAGAACCTTGGTGTTGCGAGGTTAAAATTTGCCTTTGGGACACCTCTCAAAATAACAGTTGAGTGGTGAGAACACAGAGCTGCTACTGAGTTCACAGGAGCAAGCCAGAGCTCCTTACCACAGGATCTGCAGACACCCTCTGGATACAAGAGCCCCAGAAAATACAAAATAAAAGCTTTTCTATCTCCAAAATCATGCAAGCATAGGGGGGCATTTAAACACACCAAAGCCAAAAGGAATAACATGGAAAAAATGTCAGAGCGGGGAGGATGGAGAAGTAAAGGCTAAAGTCAGATTACACAATTTTCTAGTCAGGGCAAGTTTTATGATAATCAAGAGCAGTGACCTGTTTGTCAAAAAGAATGACCTGCTGGCTAAATAAACCCATTTATACGATATAAATGAGACAAAAGGAGCACACAGATCTCTGTGCAAGGTAGAGAATTATGCTCATACTGCATCCTCTAGTCTGCATACTGCCTTCTGAGGACAGACTATCCACAGTCTAGGAGAAATTCTACAATGAGAAAGAAATGATCCTTTTCTTTGTAAGGAGATAGGAATCTTTAACAGGTGTACAACCGTAACACTTCAAGGCATCCACGTGTGATTTTATACTCTCTAAAATGATTTGTTTTTACCCACAGTCAGACGTCTCAGGAACACAATGAACAAGACAGTTTTAAAGCATGTCAGTTCAAAATCTTTTTGCAATATTTTACCAGGATTTACCTTTTTGTTTTTCCTCTTGGGAAGACAGAGGGTCACAAGGCCTCTGAAAGCGGTAGGAGCATAAGTTCCATTTGAAGTCAACAGGATTTGTAATCCTAAATCCCTCAAATGCCTTTGAAAATCTCTCTGTGGATATATGCTTTGACAAAAACATCATCTTTCCCTTTCCTTTGACACTAAAGTTCCATTTCCATAAAGGCAGAGAATCTATGCTCTTCAGCTCTAACATGTATAAGACCCAAAGATATTCCAGGGAGCCACTTAAACACAATACAAGGAAGAGGTTTGGCAGTGAAACATAGAAATAGACGTAAAGTGAAAACCTTAAAAGCACCTCCAGAGACTTCCAATGGCTATTTTCTTCCTAAACACTTTAGAAATTTTGAAGATTCAAATCCAGATCAACAAAGCAGCTCCTTTTTCTGCGCCCTGTTAGTAAAATAAATGACCACCAAAGCTCAAAGTGAAAGAAAACAAAGTAAGCATTGTGGTTTCATCTCCTCCACTGGCCTGTCACTTATCTAGTTACCCCTTCATTCGTTTATGCCTTTCCTTTTTCTTCTTAACCAATGCACTCTTTCTTGCCATTTGTGCTAAGATTCACAAAGATAATTTCATATTTGATTTCTAGAGGAATAAAAATGGTTTTCTGTACCATGACTTGCTCTTCTTTCATTTTTTTTTTTAAACAGTTATTAAGAAATTAGTAACTGAAGTATCGGGCACCTCCTGCAATTATGCAACTTTGATGCTGTCTACAATTCTTTAACCATTATCCATTGGTTACATCCGAGTGACACTGTAGAGAACGTACTTGGAGAAGGCCATGTAATTCCCTATTTCTTTTTTCTGTGTGCCACAAGGTGACTCCTTGAACATGAGCTCTTCAAACTCTTCCTCTTTAAAAAAAAACCCAAAACAACAAAACCCCCCAAACTGGAATGCTATCTGCCTGCTCACCAACTTGCTTAAGCAAATGCTTGCAGGAATACCTTTTCTGAATGTAAAATCACAGTGATTATATACCCCACTAGTCGCTTCACATTCTGAAGGGTAATGGAAGTCTCACATTCTACTTGAACGCCTCTTAACTTTGAATACAGGATCCAAGGGAGAGGACTGTGCAATGGATTCACATGACTGAAATTCAATTGTATTATAGGTACTGCATATATGATCATTCCTTTCTAAATGACTTCAGGATAACATCCTTTAAAAACCCCTTCAAATTTCAGAGAAATAGGAGATTGAATCTTATAGAATACCATTTTGCATAAAATTCTAGGACACTGGCATTCTGCAATTTAACAGGCATGACGCTGAATAATGAACCAAAGCCAGGCAAAGAAATCCAGGACCCCAAAAATGCCTTAAGCAATGGAAAAAGTCTACTATCTACCTGTGATTTTACAGCTGTAATACCCACACCTTGAATGTGTTCTCAAGCAGGAGTCATACGAGCTTCACTGAACAATACAAACAGGAAAAATGAGCAACTGTCAAAAGACAGAGGAGCTAACCGATCTGTGCTTTATATTGTATGTTGCTATCCTCCACAAATAAAACAGCTGATAACTGGCTCTAACAAACCAGAAGAGGCAGTGCAAAATGTCATTTTTAACATTTATCCTGAAAAAAAATAATAGAACGCTTCAAGAAATAATGAAAAATAAGACCCAAATGGCTTCATATTACGCTTTATAAGGATGCTCCAGTATGAAGGGTTACAGAATCTTAGTGTCAGAAAGACAAATATAAAAAATAGCCAAGTTAAAACACAATATTCTGATTTTAAGGATGAAATTACGGCATGCTATCAGCTTGCACTATTTTTGCATCTACCTTTCAGAGGAAAGACTGCTAAGATTTCTTCACATACAGTGCTTATTACTGATGAGACATTTACTATCAAATACAACCCACCACACCTAGCAACACCAGGGCTACCAGCCATCTTCATGTATGGTATTTAGAATTAATTTCTCTCACCACCCCACCTGAAATGTTTGATACTAGCTGTGAACACCAAGCAGAGAATGCTTGATGTGAAGTTGCTGTATCAGAGCTCTTTTAAACTGTCAGTGTGAAGTTATTTTTCCTGGCATGGCTGTTGTTTCCAGTGCTATCCTGGACACAACAATTAGAATATTTTTTTATTGGTTTTTTCCTGTCTTTTGGTGGCCAGCCTGGAAATTGGTGAAGTACTGCCACAACTTAACAACTCGCCAACACGAAGTGTAAAATGTCATTTACAGAATCTGTATCTGAATGAGCAGCACATGCACAACACACATTTCTTACGAAAATCATCCCTGAAATTCATACATTACAGCTGGCATCAAAGTATAGGCCCCTTAAGTGTCAGGAAATGCCATAATTGCACCTATAACATTCATTTAGCAAAGATTTAGCATGAAGGGAAACATGTATGAAAATACCTGTATGAAATTACCTGTTAGACCAAGATTCACGGTTACAGAGAACATTTCTAAGCACATATATCACCATTGAATATAAACTGGAATGTATAGGGATTTAAAAATATGGCTGAAAAATATAGAGATGAGTCAAACCCTTCTACATAAACGACCTCAAGCTGTGACTAAATTGGGAATGAGACGCGTGTACAAATATAGCTCTTCAGTAATGCATGGGACAGATGGAGGAAGAAAGGCATAAAGTACACGGGGATATGACAAAATAGCAGAAGACAATCACAAAATGTGTACTACCTTTACCTTGATCAAAAGGCTTGTTTGGATTCCAGTTTCTGAAATAATCATCCTAAATGGGGAGGAAAAAAAGGAAATTTAGGAAAGATATAATAAATCTTTTTCATTACAATTTTACATAACTAAACTACAAATGAAATCAACTCATCTTTTGATCCTTACATAATTAGCCTAAATCAGATAAGACTATCAACAGGTTGCGTCCTAAAGAACAGTAAGTACAGCTTAGAAATTAAAGAATAAAAAATTCCTCAGATTCAGCACCTTGAATTTTTCTCCTGAATGGTTTTTCAAAGTATGCTCATCATTAAATATTTTCTGATAACCCTGTATTATTTCCTATCAGTCACCAACTTATCATAACACATAAAAAATATTTTGTTCAGATAACATAATGTGATCCACATCATCCTGGTGAGCTGAAAAGTCAGTAAATAAAAAAAATACCTCTACTTATTTGGACACCTGTAAATCACACCATTGTGAATGTACAGAAATACAGCACTAATATTGTAAGTATTAAAGTCCAATAGCATCCAGGAGCACTTGCAAAGAACACTTTTGTCTCTGTTCCCACTATTAAATTTTGAAAGTCACCTTAAATCTGTTGTAAAGACATTATTCTACTGTGAATCTTGGGGTTCTGTTTTATATAATTCTGATTGGACTTCAAAATGGAGAAGGAAAGAACTGTCAAGAGCATCCTACCATTATACTGTTGTAAATGAGTTTGTAGAAAGAACGGAAAACTCTTCTGTGTATCACACCAATTCGTATTCTATGTACACAGTAAATATTTACCTGAAGGAAAGTTTTTCCCACTTCAAAGTGCCATCAACCCCAGTCCTGGAGAGCTGGGATTCAAGCCCAACTGTTACATATAGTTTCAGCATATTCTGTGTGTCTCACTTGTGTCCCCTTTGCGAGGAAGTGACAACAATAGAATAATGTATTTAAAGTGCGAAGCATGGAAAATTTCTATGACACTGACATTTTTTCTGCATATTAATCTTAATTTCCTTTTTAATATATCCATTATTCTACATTCATTTCTTGAAGGCTGCACTGAAGTGATGTCTTTATCAAGCTGTCCAGAATGACACCTAGATTTCTTATACCTGCCAGGAGGGTAAACTGAAAACCCATCAGTGTGAGTAAGACACCTAAATTAGTTCTTCCATAGGGCTTTGCTTACCATTTATCTCCAGTACACTGAATTTCATATGCTCTCATTCTATCCAATCACCCTAACTTGGAACGTTTTGGAGACTTGAAAGCCATCAAGTGTTGGGTTCTGGGTTCAGAACAGCCCACAGTCAGCATGAAAGGCAGAAAATACTGACTTCATGGATAGTGAAGTTGTTCCAAAATACCAACAAATATTATTATTTATAACTGATTTCAGATATATCAAAAATATTTAAACTTTTTCTTCAGAAGTACGGGGTTTGGCACCAGAAATAGAATCACAGACTTACCTCTGAATTTTACAGCTTTAATACAAAACCCCCCTCACTGTTATACAGTGCTTTGTAACTGAATGTGATGTACTGCAAAATTCACCATGTATTAATCACTTCTCAAAAAGTGTTAGATTTTAAGCTTTTTGAGCAGAATAATTCTTTTCCAGCAACAAAATATCCTTTTTTTTTTTTTTTGCCTACTTACATTTTTTTCCTAGATGTTGCTTTGCTGCTGGGTTTTCAGCATCAGAAACTGTTAAATAATTCAAATGCCAAGAAAGATTTCTTATGCTATTGGCATATGGAACCAGTTTTGAAATAAGGACTGGAAATGGATGTTATCTCAATTTCAGTGTCCAAGGAATATTTTACAGAAAATACACCTACCTCACAAAAAAAACCCCAAACAACAAACAAACCACAAAACACCCCTCTCTTCTGTAAACCTATTCCTTCTTTTCTTCTTAATATAGATCTGTTTAGCATTCCTTTTTTTTTTTTTTTGAAAACAGTAGCTATATTTATTCTAGAATATGCTTGAAACTACAGTGTGATAACATGGGAAAATACACAAAAAAAATATTGATCCCTGCCCCCTCAAAAAAAAAAAGTAGAATAAAGAAAACCTTTGAGATTTTCAATGTATAAAACTCATCACTGTTTATAGGAGTAAGTAACGACCATAGATACATTAGAGCAATGCAGTTAACAGCAGTTCAAAGTAACTTATGCCAGTTGAACAATAGAAAATATAAATAGAATAGAAAATATAGCACTGGAACTTCATTGATACCAACAAGAATTGTACCTGAATGGTAATGGCACTGTAAAGGTGAAATTCACCCTGTAGATATGACTGAGTAAAAAAAAAAAATAAAATCTATGTATCATTTAAATACCACCTAAAGCTCTGAGCTGAAAAATGGACAGGCTTTTGCTAGTGCTCCGCAAGGTGCTGAAACTCATACATTAATCTGAAATGACTTTTGTTAGGAGGAGGAACTCATGTTTCTCCAAATGGATACCATCATTTCACTGCGAGTTCCTCCAACAAACAGCATGTTGATAAAGTAATGTACAGTGCCTCAACATAACACTGATTTACAGGTGTACAGCATTCAAAATAGGCATATAAAAAACCCAGTCAGCTCAATTAAGGAGATTTAACATTCCCATTCTCTTCCTGACAAAAAATACTACTCAGAAGTCTACGTGTTTCTGAACTTTCTACTAGGAAAGGTACTAATGTGCTTAAAATACCTTATGGTTGCTGTAAAATATTTGTCATTTTATTGACACATATTGTGTCAATTTATTATTATAATGTTAATAAATCAATATTAACACAACACTGATTATCAATGTATTGATACATTTTGTTTATAACAATATTAACACTTGATCACAAAATTTTGAAGTAAAATATGCATTATGATATCTTGCAAATACTTTTATTCACTCTATGGATATTTACAAGTTAAAAGCAAAAAACCTACCTCAACTTCCTGAATACGTAAGCATTACAAATGAGAAAAGAAAAAAAAGAATGAAATAAAGCAATATAAAAATATGTTAACATTCATCAATTTTCTCCTTGGCAGCCTTTTGAATGTGAAATCACTTATTTCAGATGACCTTCACCTCCAAATGAAATCAATTTGTCTCTTTCTTTTCTGACCTTTCCACCTTGGCTGTCAGGGCCCAGTTTTCATCTGCTGCACTATTAGGCAAATGCCATTCTATTTTAATAGCACGTGTCTGTCTCATAAAGCACCAAAAAAAGGCACTTCCATTTCCTTTTGGCTGACACAAACACCAGAAAGTGTTTTTCCACATACTCATCTGTTACATACCTGATGTAAGAGAGAATTAATCATTTTTTTCCCCCTAGCTGACTTTAAAGACTATTAGTCTTTAAAGACTTTATTTGATGGACTTTGAAGGGAAAGCAAACCCAGGCATGGATCCACTTCAATACAACAGATGACAGCAACTCAGAAAAATTTTTGATGAACAAATATTTAAAAATATCTTTTTTCCTTGCTTAGAATTTACACTTCGAAGGTTTTGCCTATGGTTCAGTAGCTGTATGTGACTAAGTCAACCTTTTAATTAACTGAAGGGACTCTACTCACCTAAAATCATGCATGAGAAAAGAAGAATTGATACAGCAAACCGAGACTGGATCTGACCCTCTTAGCTCAACAAAATGCTATATAAATGTGATTTATTGGCTTGGCCTATGCACATAGCCAGGATCGAATGTGAACCCCAAACTCTAGGAAATGTGTGTCCCTCTCACATTGCACATACTAATGGGAACTATACTGAGCTTTACTGTCAGGTCTGTGTTTCCAGGTCTCTGGAACCAATGTCTCGCATCACAGGTAAATACTCAGCTTCCACTTGCAGGAAAAAAAAAAATCAAAAAAAAAATCGGAGACTCCCATCAAACTGGCCCCAACCCAACTCTTGAGTTCTGTTCTGTTCTCACTGGGCACAGGATGATGTCTTTAACAAGATTACTTTCTGCCTCCTTATAAAGTCTATACCCACTTAGGATAGACAGCCACCTAGGGCAGCAAGGCAGATAAGCTGAGATGGCCTCTCACACGGAGAAGAGCTCACATTGGACATCCCCAGTTCAGTATCTGTTCATCACTTAAGCATAATGGAAACCTACTTCATTTTACCCTCAGGAAATTTAACTGAGAAATAAGTTATAATCATAACAAAAGGAAAATATTAGAAAAGCAAATATAAATTGCTAGACTTGGTCCCGAGTTCTTTATTGTATTTTTATTATTTTGATTTGAGCAATCAAGATATGAGATAAAATAGGTTTTGAATTGATTTAAATCCATTTCTGCTGTATCACACACACTAAATTATTGTTCTTAACAAGAGCAAAATATTTTTATCATTCCATTCCTAGGTGTCAAATCCAGCCAACTTAGATTGATACGCCATCAACAAAGTCAATTGAGAAAATAATTATATGGGAGACTAAGAATGCAGAGGGCATATTAAAAGGTGCCAGTTTAAAAGCTCACAGAAGCTTCCTTAAAGGCAGAACTATCAAAAATCTCATTCGTCAGAGCCCTGAGATTCATCAGAATTTATGCATAGGGTTCTGATTTGTAAAATTCAAACCTTGAACTAGACCTGAGTCTGTTACAATTCCCCATCAGTCATAGCAGGAAAATTACCCAATAGACACTGGCCCCAAGACCAGGACATTAAAATGTGACTGCTCTTCTCTCCTAGTACCCCTTCATATCACTACAACAATACAGTCAAACCCCAGAAATTAACAGTAAAAACCAAACAAATTCATTCTCTTTTTCCCCACCAAATAACAAACAGCAACTTCTTACTATCCTAAAGTTTAACTATATCAGTTATTCCCACCAAACCACATTTATTGTCACTTTTTGGTTTAGTTATCACCTAAGACTTAATATTTTGGAAGAGTTAATGAAGCATGGTTAATCTAACACACAGGGACACTCTATGCTTATTTAATTGTCAAGAAGAAGCTCTTGCACGATGCTCTTGTTTATAAATAAAGCCAAACATTACCTAAATACGTGCATAAATATTTATATTTTGTTGCATTAATTGAGCTTATAAGTTATTCGTATGAATCATGTACAAATGAGATGCTGAGTAAAAAAACTTGACAGAAAATCCCCCTTATTTCACACCTTGCAGGATGAGCTCAGTTCAGTGTCTTCCCCCAAGGCCTGGGAAGATGATACTGAACTGGATGAGCCCGCAGGGTACAAAGCCATCACAAAACCCTGCTCATGGATCCTTCCTGAAGAAACTCATACACAAAGGGCATAACCCCAAGAGGTGTCAGATAAACTTTTGGAGGTAATCTTAGTGCCCAGCTCCTCCCAGTCAACAAGAGCTTAAATTTTTAAGTATCTCCAGGAGGGATATTTAGTAACACTGGTTTGCAACCTGCTTAGTATTTTCCTCTTCCATTCTCAATCTATCATTAAACCTTTTTACCCTCATAAAGACCAGCTGGGTAAAGTGGTAATTACCAACTCATTGCTTTTTAAAAATTAGCTCCAGAAAGATGCAGCTGCATTTTCTGCCTCTCTACCTTGCCGTACAGAAGATCATTCCAACACCAAGCAGTGTGAAAGCACCAGCTGCCGCCTGCTAAAGTCAATCTAGCCTGTATCACAAATACCTCCCCAAGGCCTATTGCCTGTTTTAAGCAAACAGTTTGTGCCAGCAAATTGCACGTTATTTATTTATTTATTTTACAGGAAGAGAAAATATTTTATCTACCCAGTACTTCAGTGAATAAGTATTTCCCAGTGGTTCCTAGTGCCTGGAGTCTGCATTAGCGTCATGAGCCAACTTCAAATTCCTAAGCACATTAAGATACCTCCAACCACATCTGAGCTCGCTCACTCCGGCCTGGTCAAGAGAATATGCATCCAAACAGGGTGCTTTTGCTTAGTGAATTAGTAGGGCTTGTGCTGTGGATATCTCAGTTGAAATTTGATGGGGGAAAGCTTTGGAAAGTTCAGCTATAAGTTCTCCAGAGACCAGGAGTGTAGGGGTTTAATTAAAGAACAAGCAACGTTGAGTGGTGGAAGTGAAAGCGCTCCAGACTGAAGTAGTACCACACGTATTGAAAGGTCTGAGGATGTTAGGACCCATCCAGTATATTGCATTATGAAAAATACAATTAAATTATTTAGCCCAGAATGAAATGCTATAAAGGATTCACATTGGACTCGTGGACAATGATAAATACATTAACACCTGTTTAATAATAGCAGTATAAAATACATATCCAAATAAGTCCTTGGATCTGTATGGCATAGGAAAGATGCTTGACCATGTATTACAATCCCACATGTCCCATAAGACTCAATTTATCAGCGTATGTACTTTTTGTTCAGCTACCACTAACGTGCAAAATAATGTCTGCTGCTTAATATAGCCAAGAATGTTACCTTTTTCTTATTTTCATAAATTCAAAGTATTTGGGGGATTGGTTGGCTTCTTTTGTGCTGTATAAGGAAACAAAACTTGGCACTCCTGTCTTACTGGAAGACTTTTCCAGAGGTTTTCAAAGACAATGCGAAGTAAGTGGTAGGCAGAACTTTTCTGTGCAGGCTTTCTTCACTGACAGTTACAATGATTCATTGGACTGGTAAAATTTAAGAAACGAAATTAAAAGATTTAAGAAAAAAAGATTAAAAAAAGAAGTTATCACTGAGCTCATGTCAGTCAGAACAAGAAATCTCATCCTTTAGAACTCAATCATACAGCCTTTCACTCAAACTTTCCAGCTGCTCTAATGTTTTGAGGGGCTTTTTGTTTCATAAACAGACAAATTTAGTAAGATTTAAAAATATTTGGTGAAAAATAACTAAATACACTCTTTGTTTATCCGTAAGAATGAAGCCAGAGGGTATGTCTACAATGTTGAGGGCAAGCAGATGCTCATTTACTCTGCTTGTGCTTCAAGCGGGATGAACGAGGGCCAGCTGTGAGCCTGAAACTACATCACTGCTTCAGCACAGAACTGTGCCAGCACACATAGCTGAAACATTTGGGCAGCTGGAACAATCACAACTGTCTACATTAGCTTCTGCCGAAACATCTAAAACTTAAAAAAAGTGCCTTTGTTTGATTATTCTTTGCTGGCTTTTTTAGTAGACTAAATTCAGAAATAGATTATCACTTCTGCATGAACTCTTCCTCTTATTAGCATGTGCTAAAAAGCCTCTTACCTCTGCCTAGAGCTAAATAATTCTTTCTAACTATACTTTCACCGCGTGTTTCACACTTTAGTCCCACCAGCCTTGAAGGTGTAAAGCTCTCACAAGCCCAGAAAGGTAAAACTCAGGAGCGTCCCAACGTATGAGCTCACAAATCTTTGTTGGAGATGGAAACAGATTCAACAACTCCAAGACCAGAATGAAAAACAGAACCTTACTTGGTTGCTTATGCGGTATGTTAACAACACAGACTCACCAGCTACAGAACCTCAGCCACACAGACAAAGAACTGATCTCCACAGTGTGCAAGAGATCCAGATTGCAGCAGCTGTTTGTGGACTCATCACCATGGAGCTCCCCACCAAGGAGCTCCCAGCCCAAGCAGGGCGGCACAGGACAGCAGAGCCCAGCACCCTCACAGGGGGCCAGAGAATAAGCATATTTTCTGTAAAAATCTGCATGTTGTCATTGCTTGGTTTTTGCCCAAACCATTGTGCCTTTGCCTAGGATTATTACTGTGAAGACTGGTGAAGAGCAATCCCTGCAGGTTCTCTCTATCTAGAGAAAAGTATTATTAATAATCATACCCTCAATAGGTGTAATATTTAAAATATACCTTGTAAGGAGAGCTACTAAACTCTCTCCATGTCTTGATTTTCATTCAAAGATTCCAACTACATACTTAGAAAGCAATTGTTTTTAGGCAGTTTGAAAACTAAACACATTAAGCTTGGAGGTTATAAAACCATTGGCAATGTCACTTCACTTTCAGTATCCTTGTTGCTTTGAGAGTGCACTTGAAGTAGCTGCTTGTGATGGATACATCGGCCCTTTTCAGATAAATATTTGGGGTTTGTATCTGGAGAACAATATCCATATAAAAGAATTATAATGCTACCACTGATTTCACATATAAGAACTGCTTTACAGTGAATAACAATCTTCATAATGATTAAATACATAGAGTTATTTCTCATTTTATTTTACGAGAAGTCTTCAGAAATCTGTTGAGTCATGTGATTTTTGGAAAAAAGTTACCATTATGGAAATAATTTCCGTTTGAAATAAAGCAATGATTGTCCTAATAGCAAAGTTATGAAATAAAAGTTATGAATAAAATCATACTAATATTCCACTTAGAAATACAAATCTCAATGGTTAAAACATATAAGAGAATAAACAGCCAGTTATTATGTCCTAAATCTTTAAAATTACTCCTTTAAATGCATAACTAATGACCGGAAACAGAGACTGCACGGATTATATTGAATTATAAACAACAAACTGTCCCTGGGAGCACATGTGCATTTGTTTGTATTTCATCTGTAGCTTCAAGGAAAATCTAGCACCAAGTCTTGTTGAGAACAGCCTCTGTAAAAGGTTAAATCAAACTAGCTATGCTGCTGTAGGAAAGGACAACTTTGCAGCCCCTTAGCCTGTTTGAGCCAGTATTTGAAATTTCTTAGAACTGGATCAGGAAAAAGTAATCACAGTTAAGCAGTCTATGAAATAACTGGGGGCTGTGTGAGACTGTCCTACACATTCAGAAACCCCATGAGTTATTACAAATATGTGATTTCCATTCCACTGTATAATAGCGTTTTGTTAATTGTCTTAGGAATTTTATTCATTCTAAAAAAAGAACACAACATCAAAAATTATTGCAGGAAACCAACAGCAAGCTTAATGGAAAGAAAATAAATACTTGCAACAGTTGCTGCAAACAGAAAGTCTGTCCTTGTTTCATTAAGCACTCCGCAGCGTTTGTCACCAACAATTGAAGATGTAGTAGGGTATTGAAATACTATGATCAGCTTATAAAAGTTATCATCTGGTGAGGTTTTCCGTAACAGTTGGGGCTGGCTGATTCAAGTGAAGCCCCTGTTTTGTTATTCAGAGACTTGTGTTATTTCTACCCATTTCCCCAAACATCGTAGGAAGTGCGTAACGTAACATTTTACTGATGGTACCTCATTAACTGTTAAACAAATGAAATCCAGATTATTGTGAATATTAAGAAACTAATTTCTTGTGTCAGCTGTAAAGCAATAATAACAAAAAGTCACCTTTCACAAATGATTGCTACTTGCCATCTGGTTGAAGAAATAGTATTTCAGAGAGAAACAGTTTTTGTTGGAATTTCAAAGGATTTAGCTCAAAAACTCAATTAAAAAAAAAGTAAGATAAAAAGGCCAAAGAAACAAAATATCCTGGTTCAGGCAAAGGATAGCTAAACTGCAGTAAGAGTACCAGTGGGATTTAAATGCCAAGGCTGTTAACGTCCACAGTACAAAGATTTCCATATGCATTGATTCTATTTTATTTTAGCAGGAGACAGCACCTGACTGCCCAATTTGTGCATAATTTGTTCTCAAGAAGTCCACAGAATACTGTCTAAATGTAACTTCAGATCAATGCTGAACATTTTAAGCCACAAAAATTAAACTAAAGTTCCACCTGTGTTTCCAAAGAAAACAATGATCCAATAGCTTAATTTACACACCTGTATTTGCTAGTGAAGGCAATATCATTATTACTGGATAAAGATTTTACTCCATTTGACTACTGCAAACATCTTGGTACCTTGCTCTCCAGAAGGGAGATAAGTAACCTCTATGAAGGTTCACACTAGGCACAGAACTACTCACCTCAAATGACCGTCACAGATACTACATCATTACAACAGTTACAAGTTGATATACTAACAAACACCATTATGTCAGCTACACCCTGACCATATTTTGCTTCAGAATCAGGACAAACAAGCAAGTGGAATGATTCAAATATAGACTGATGTTACGTGATTTCAGAAACTTTGAACATTATATTCATCTTTTTCATTGGCTCTTGGTTCAGCATTTAAAATTCTTAATTGTGTGCACAGGGAACTTCACACAGAAGCAAAATATTCAGTGTGAATATAGTCAGTTACTGACACATATTCAGAACTGCTCAGAAAAAAGATTAATAGAAAATCCACTATATATTTTGTATTAAGCTTCCATGTATGTGATTATGGTGAAAAAGCAGCATTCAAGCAAAGTTCTTTTGAAGAAATTGAAAAAACTAAATGACCTTTTATTTTTTACAGTAGCACGATTCTTGGATCTAGGACAGAGATCTGAAAGTGTCTCCTGTAGGGAGATATAATGCACTCTTGAACTTGCTAGAACACGCGCCTCCATGCGTCAGTGATAAAAGGTCAGTATGTGGTGTGGCACAGCATGGAAAGCACAATGACATGTGAAAGTAAGATGTAGCAAACCTTTATTCTACAATCTCACGAACCTTCTAACCAAGCAACCATGGCTCAAGAGAATATATACCTCCCAGATCTCAAAACCACATTTTTGAACTCTTTCGCTGTAAACAAACAGTATATTCCTGATCTCTAGACACTACAGTTACTCACTGTTAAAGGGATTAAATAATGAAATTTGTCAAAAGCAAACCAAAATGGCATTTCAACAAAGAACAGAGGCTGAATAAAACAGCACTGAGAGACATCTGAAGAGCACTGAAGGTCACAAAGACTTCTTAAGACACGGGAGAACATATGAATTTTGATCAGCTGTAATTTTACACCTGAGGTCTAGTACAACTAGTTATTGAATTCTAACAACTGAGAAAATAGTTCAAACATGCAGTGTAACTAATCTCCAAACCTTGGAGATGTAGAATCAGAAGAAATATGTATCTTAGAGAGCAGCTGCCTCTACAGAATATAAAATTAAGCAAATGTGCTGAAGATTTCCAGATCTCCAATTGTGTCTCTAATCAAACCTTTCCTCCAACACAGACACACATAGACATTTATTATGAATTTCACACATTTGTTAAGATTACAGTAAGTAAATCTCAACATTGTTCTGTTATTCTTAAGACCATACACATTTGTATGTCCTTTAAAACAACTGCCATACATAAACATTAAGAAAACCACAAGATAAACTTCATCTCCACAAACACTATGAAAATGCTAATTCATATATAGAAACATAGAATCACTAGGCTGGAAAAGACCTTTGAGATCATCAAGCCCAACCGCACCTGTCCACTACTAAATCAAATCTTTAAGCACCTCATCTACCCATCGTTTAAACACCTCCAGGGACGAGGACTCAAACACCTCCAGGGACGAGGACTCAAACACCTCCCTGGGCAGCCTCTGCCAGTGCTTGAGAACCCTGAGCAGCTCTTACTTATTTTTTAGAAAACTCAGTGGAGTTGGAACAGCTAATTAAAACATGGGATTACCTGCACTGAAGCTACTTCTTAGTAGCTGTACATTCTTATTTGTGGTACATTAAGGTCATTCCCATTGCTCACCCCATTATCTAAGGAACAATTTGAAGATGCGTTTAATTTGTTATAAGCTAACCACAAAACATGAATTGTAATCACGTGTTAACAGGGAAACACAAACCAGAAACTTTTACAATTACTAAGAAACAAACATCTTGGGACTTGCCTGCTTGTAACTGGATTGAAGTCAGGAACGTGAAAGCTCAGCTGCAGTAACATTCAGATTATTACCTCGCTTGACATTGTCGTTTCTGAAATTGTATTTTGGCAGAATCCAGGAATGCTGTCAAGCCATTTGTCAGCTCAGTCAAAGATAATATGAGCTTGTAGAATATTTCAACGCATGTGAACTCATTTTCACTGAAGTATTCTGAGAAACGTTTGCGAGGCAAACTGCAATCTGAAATCAAGAGACAAACACCCAGCCGAGTGAAAATACCCCAGAGAATTTCAACATTAGCTTGAGGACTGGAAAAATCTGCCCGATATAAGATTCTCTTAAATATCCCAGTTTGTCTAGTCCTCAAAAGATTATGGTTAACCACACTGAGACATTAAGGCTGCCACAGCTTTACAGTGGATGCTTAAAAGGAAACAGGGTCCCTAGCCCCAGTCTGGAGGCTGCATACACTTGTTTTCACATTAGAACCTTCCAAACAGTTAACAAAATGCAAATGATGGTTTAATGTATTGTTTCTTAACTGTGGATTGAGAATATCTGATGGCTGAAAACCACGATGTTTTGTGACAGGGGAAGGACTGGACCCTTCACTAGCTGCAATTTGCACAAGCATGCTTGCAGATAAAAAGAACATCTACAATAAGCCTCCTACAGCACAGATTCTGACATCTACATCAACGGTGCCTGAGCAGTGGATTTATTCCATCCTGCAAATCCACTGCTCAGGCACCATTGATGTAGATGGACTTCATCCAACATCCACTCTGCACATGAAGTCCATGCTTTGCTTCACACTAGCTCCAGCCTGATGCCCTGAACCGATCTCTTGGTTATTAGGTACACAGATCTCCAATCACATCTGCTTTGTCCTTTCATCAACAAGGAATCCATTCCACATGTGCTGCAATGTGAACAACAGCACAGTAATTGAAGACAACTGGGAGACGTGCTCCCAAGGCAAACTTCGGTGGAAACTAAAACACTAAAGAAGAAATGCTGTGTGCTCACTGTACAGCACTTTCAAGACCTCTGAGGACCAAAATAGATCCTGATAAAATACTGTATGATTAAGACATCTAGATCATGTGAGCTGGAGTGCTGTGGCTGAGCCATATTACAATACTAACTGAAGACAAAGCGATAGCAACGTCTGACACAGTGCGAGGTGAATCCACAAAGTTAAGTGTAAGGGAAGAGCAAGAGGGCGAGCAAGGACATCAAGAAGCAGCTGCCAACAGACCACATTCTGGATTTTTTTAATCATTCCTTTTCTTATAGCAGACCCTTCTCTAAGATTACATCTATAGTTCACCTCTGAGAAAGACTGGTAGATCCTGGAATTTGCTGGAAGGCATCATTATGTAAGTGTAACTACCCTTTCAAAAATCAAATGTCATTAATCATGACAAGAGCCGGGAAGAGCTTGACGAGACAATGAGGCTCACATCTGCTCAGAAGGATGAATAAACATACACCCCACACCAACATCCCTGCACAATCCAGTGCTGCTTTATTTGTTCACTACACTCAGTAAAATCCTCTCTTCCCTGTATCTAAAAAAAACTGGAGCCTTTCAGTTTTGAAAAACCCACACTAATATATTAGACATCTCAAATAACCATATTCAATATTCCGTGTGATTCGTCACTGTAAGTTGTGACCCTGTAGTGTGCTTTCTTGGTTACCATATCTATGCAATTAGGTTTTCAACTGCAGCCTTTTGCCTTCATTCAAAACAGCCTTCACTTACTGGTTTACAGCTTATTGTATCTAGTTCTGCATGGTTAATCTAAAATTCCTGTCTCAAAAAAAAAATCATCAAAATCTCAAAGTAAGGTGGGGAGGCCAAAAGTCATTAATCATAAATCTTTATAATTTTGGTTTTTTTAAGACCTTCAGCATCTTCTGAGCATCACTTCAATTTTACAGCTTTTATCCTGAAGGCTTGCGCTAACATTAAAGGGAACTATGCAATTACCTGTATATCTTTTATTTCCTTCTGCAGGGTTCAGTGGTTCTACATTTTACAAACACTCTAAAGATTTCTGTGTGATTGCTGACAACTCCAGCAGCAGAACGAGTGGTTACTGAAGACTGTTAGCAGTGTGTTTTGTTCTATGCCTACTGCTTCAACTTTAGTGTGTAACTCCCTAACAGATTTCTCATTACCTATGTTTCTTCACCTTGGCTCAGATTTTCTTCTTGATTTTGCATTCAGTCAGGCTAAAAAAACCTTTGCTGTCACTGATGTGTTAAATTTCTTACAACTTCATAATAGTTGTCAGCGACCCACATTAAATTTTAGTAAAAGACAGTTTACAGTAACACTCTTGTGTCTTCTTCCCTTTTTCATTCATGTATCTATAACCTAATCTTCATAATATCCATCTATTATTTTTAATTTCCTCTAATGATGACCATAGCCTAGCTTTTCAGCTTCCTGCAATTAGCATCTCCAATGTAATCTCACTTTGCTGCCTTTGACACTGGCATTTCTTCAATACGATTGAGAAAAACAACTCCTATTCTGCTTGCTTTCTTTTTCACTTCTGGCTGTCATCTCGATACCATGATTTTTCACTGTCTGTCCTGACACATTTGATGGATTTTCACTAGACTTTCTTTCTCCTACATGTCCTTGATATCTTTAATTACCTATTTCACTTTGTTTACTTTTCACTCACTGGGACAGATTATATTCTCAGCTATATCAGTATAAATCAGGAGGAGGTGAACTGAAATTAGCAGATTTATGCAGTGATGCAAATGAGAGCAGAATATGGACTAAAGAATTAATACCTGATTTATTTCTATACAAATAACAGAAAATTATGGCTGAGAATTTGTAATGCTTCCTCCTAAGCTTAAGCATAACAGATTCCTTTCTGAATATACTGGCCATCTGCAGCAACAGCACTGGCAAAAACTGGTTCATGATTTGCTGATACAAAACCAAGGAATGTTACACATCTGTAAGTAAAAGTAAAGGTTGAGGGAATATCCTGAAAATTTATTTTATTATTTAGGGGGTACTCACAGAATCTTGCCATTTTTTTTACCATTCTGCCACTTCCAGATTCTTCATGTATTTTTTGACATTGAGATAAAGAGTGATTAATTACACTACAGTATTCATCAGTTAGACAATCGACTGCCGCCTCCTTCATATTTCAAAACCAGAAAATGTTAGCTTTTAGAGAAATCTGAAGAGTTCATTTGTTTGAAGTTTTAATCAACCAGTAGTTCTGTGAGAACTTAGCCAAAGAACTTATCTTCAGGAAGTTAGGCAGTTGCTCAATGCAATCCTATGGACACACCTCAACAATTTACTGCCAGTAAACCTGGAGCATAATAATGGTCTCAATTTATGGCAATTCCAGTATTCCTATGCTGCATATATCACAATCTAGTTTCAGTTCATTCTAGCCTGACAATAACATTATATTTTTTCATTCAATGGATTAAAATTTCCAGTCCACTAGGAAGAAATCCTCCAAGTGCTTCTAATCCATGATTACTTCCCACATGTTATTTTAACTGTCATGTCTCTCTTCTTTTATGTTGAGGGTTGCAAAGCACCTTAGCTGTATCACTACTTTTTGGTTTATTTTGCCATTAGTTTGTCCATGGAAACACACAGCACTAGTGGTCAGCCTGTGATTTACCAGCACGAAGAAGCAGCCCTTTAAATGCAGACACATTTTGTCTCTTTACAACCAAACTGTATAAGCAGAGAAGCAGCCACAGCATAGGCTGTGCAGCTCTGCCAATATTGTACATCCTTGGCAGCAGTGGATGGCAAAGGAGTTCTGGTAGGAAGCTGAATCATAGAATTACAGAATAACCAGGTTGGAAGAGACTCACTGGATCATCGAGTCCAACCATTCCCATCAAACACTAAACCATGTCCCTCAGCACCTCGTCCACCCGTCTCTTAAACCCCTCCAGGGAAGGGGACACAACCCCCTCCCTGGGCAGCCTCTGCCAGTGCCCAATGACCCTTTCTGTGAAAAATCTTTTCCTAATGTCCAGCCTGAACCTCCCCTGGCGGAGCTTGAGGCCATTCCCTCTCGTCCTGTCCCCTGTCACTTGGGAGAAGAGGCCAGCTCCCTCCTCTCCACAAACCTCCTTTCAGGTAGTTGTAGAGAGCAATGAGCATCAGTTTGTCAGCAAAGAGCATGAGGCTGTGAATATGGTGTGGGGCAGGAGCAGATGAGTAGAGGTTTGGGTGTAAAATGCTACAGATAACAGCTGTGCTGGAGGGCAAAAATTGTTGGGAATTAAGGGTTGTGAAATGTGTTCTGAATGCCTTACGGCTGCAGGAAGAGCAGTTAAGATGTAGAGAAAGGCACACACACCTGCTCCCACCTGCTCCCAGGTCAGTTCTCCTGGACAGGTTGGATTGGACTCTGATGACCTTAAGGATAAGTGAAGTGGGAGCACTGATGAAAGCAATGCAGGAGAAAGATCTCTGATCTTTTATGCAAAATTTTGGTCACACAGTTTCACAAGCTGTTTACACAGCTGTGTTTTTGAAACTTTTTTTTCCTGTAGATGGCACAGAAAACTTCAAAGGTAACTTTGCCAAAGTTAAAATTCATAATTTTCCAAAAAAGGCAGCAGCTGGCCTTTGTTTATTTTCTAACTCATCTACATGCCCTGTGCTCTGCTGGTTCTTTGCCTGATTCGCTCTGCTGTTTTCCACACATGGCTGACCAGACCATTCTCCTCTTCCCCAAAGGAACAGTTACCTTGCTTCAGACAAGTTGTTTTCCCCAGCTTTCTCCTCAATAATTTACAATTGTGTCCTCCTTTCCCAGTGCTTGCACTTGGGAATCAGTCATTCATGACCAGCTAATCACACCCCCAAAAGTGAGCTACTCAAGTTGCAGCAGCTAGGATTATCTAATCAAAATGCTGACAAATCATAATGCCTCAAAATATGCCTTGGATCCCAGAGAGGATTCTTTTTTTATCAACATATCTCTTGGAATGCCAAAACTTGCTTGGGTCTTTAAAGCACAGAGCTCTGAGCCACCTGGGCACACCGAGCTGCTACAGGTATCTCTCCAGCTCAGGAGATTGATAGCTAAAATATTGATTTTATTTAACAGCATATATATTCACCTGGCTGTCACTGAGCATGCTTAGCTTTTCTGGAATGCATAGCAAAAAACCCTGAGATGGAAGAGGGAAAAAACAGGGCTGGACACATGCACAAAACAAATATGCTTCCGAAGCAAGAATTACCCTATACTGGCTGCCTTATATATCAACAATATGCATTCCAGTCCATCAGTCAAAATAATGTAGTTTTAGAAAGAATCTGGGGGATGTTCTGAGGACCTCGCATCTCCTATGTCAAATTCATATAAATCCACAAAATACCCAATTCTACTTGAAACAATTTTCTTCCTTTAGCAGCGGGATGTCCTACACTTTTAGATGCTAAACAAGCTCTTAACATTGTTTATTTACTACAATTTTCTTGTTAGCAATTGGAGCAATGTTCCAACTGCAGCAGAATGGCATGATGATAGATTCTACACTCAAAAGCGATTTGGAGATGAAAAAACATATTGTTATATATTCAGTTGCTGTGATGTAAGTACATTAGGTACAGTCTGCAAATTTTTTAATGGGTTCTTAATTTTTGCCATAAGCCATTTTTGCCCTTACAACACACAAGAACAACAGAAAAAGTAGGAAAAGTACATTTAGTTTCATTATTAAGCCTCCAAGGATTTTAATAAGCCTGTTTGCTGGGGGCAATTACTCATGTAATATGGCTCTGACTGCTTCACTTCCACATAGTCTTCTTGTTCCAACACATTTCCAAGCCTAGAAGAACACAGTTTAGCCTTCCCTTTCCCATCACAGCACTCCAGCAGGATGGGCCCGATGAGCTGTTCCCCTGCTGCTGCAGTAAAATGCTGCAGAGGGGCTGATGGATATATACAGGGTGTGAACGAAGACAGCTTCAGCAGCCATCCATAAAATCAACTCATTTAAATTACTCGCTGTCTGCTACCTGAGAGAAGCACTGGAAAAAGCGAGGGGAAAAAAAATCCGTTTTCTTTTTATTTTGTAAAGATATTAGTTTGGCTTTAGCATCTGGTATGACAAAGTGAATGACTAGATCCTAACAGAACCCTGGGTATCACACCTGATAACAACTAAGGGATATATTTCACAACAAACAAAAATAATGTGACAGCATCGGGTTCCCTTTCCTCGGGAGCACACGCTCTTGATCAACAAACATCAGAGACAATTTTCTATGATGACTCACCTATCACAAGCCTGAAAAGAGGATTTGTTTAAAATAAACAAACCATAACAAAACAGTGAATATATTGCTCTACAGTGTTCTAAAAGAAGCTAAATGAACAAATTTGCTTAAATTCTGACAGCCAGAAGAGAAGAGCTGGCCAAACCTTGAAAGCATGTAAGCTGAGACTGCTACTATCAACTTAAAGTCTGACTCTGCAGTGTCTGACTTCGTCATGAAGTGGAGCAAAAAACATTTCTCAGAGACATTTTTTTCCTTTGGGGGAGGAGGAATAAAGGAATATCCACACCAAACCTTCCTCTCCCAAACATTACACCCAGCTTTTTCTTTCTTCTTTTTTTTTTTTCAGTTACATATCAAATACAGAGCTATTATCTTAATAAATTCCCTGCTTTTTCACACAGAGATACACGCCCTCGAACACAACAGGGCTTCACTGAAGCCTGGTGCTACCTTCTTTTACTAAGACTGTAAGAAACACCAGTGAACAGATTGCAGTGCTGCTTCCCTCTCCTATGCATACAATTGGAATTACAATGAAATACTCTGACATGCAGGTTAGTCACAAACTAAAAAAAAAACTGGAAGCAGAGAGGTGAAATATGCCACAACAGACCACAAATCTAGAAACAGTTAAACAAACTGAAGCAGTGTGGGAAACACAGGTACATGTATAGCTTTGTAAACTTCTGTGGAAGATTCCGAAGACAGTTGCACTTGATCACCTTTATTTTATTATTAACAGTAGACAGAAAGATCTTTTTAGGTTAGAGAAAAATCATTTAGGTTAGAGACAACTGTGAAAATTCTGTGATGTCAAAAGCGATGAATTAAGTGAATAAATAACTTTTACTCTGAAGGAAAAGAGGGAGTAGTACTACCTTTACTAAAATACAGGAATCAGAAGCAAGTCAGATAAACTCTTTCCAAATAAAGTCAGAGGTAGACTTCAGCCACCACAATGACTGGAAGTAACATTCAAATGACAAGCAATGGAATATTATAGTAATTTCAATGAGATTTGGGCTATCCTACATTAAAACCAGCTCAAACTGAAATGCAGACACACTTTGAACCATAAAGAAATTTCTTAAAAACCAGAATATGATACTGGGAAACATAAAAGGCTGTGTAAGTGACAACAAAAAGTTGTAGGATTGAAGCCAAAACACTGATTGCTCATTCAATGGAAAAACTAATTATCATACTAGAAATAGAGACTCACACCAAATCTTGGGCATTCCGGCTTTTCTTTCTCTTTTTGTCCAGCACTGAGAAACTCCACTCCTAAATTAAGATCTCTAATAACACTGCAATATAAACAAATACATAATGATACAATAAAGGATGCTGAAGAATTCAGCTCCTTCTGTCAAAGGGTAATGCAGGGAATCAGACCAAAGTATTATAACAGATCACTGTGACTGTGAAGTCTATGAATCTCTGAGTGTGGAAAAAGCTGGCACATTTCCCATGCACAAAAAGGGAAAAATTGACCTTTAAAAATTACTTCAAAAATGACTGTCTGCCTTATTATGCAGGAACAGTACAGTCTGTGACTTTAAAATAAAGTTTACCCTATTGTTATAAGGCTCTGCTAGAGTCTCACATATTTAAAAAACCAAAGTAGCACTTGCCCTCCTAGTAAAACTTTGACTGAAATATGAGCATCTGTAATGTTAAATGTCAGTATATTCAGTATTAAACTCAGAATCTCTATACCTACTGTAGCTGAAAGTTTTACAAAGACAGACAGTTCCAATTTAAGGATTTCACATGATCAAGAAGCACTGGATATCTCCTAGTTAATTCCAACTCCTTAAGAGAGTTACTGCTAGTGTGAGTATGTCTAGTTCTGATTTCTAAGCATCTACAGTGACATTCCGGTGTCTTTTTGCTAGTAAAAGGAATGAGTTACTTTCACATAAATTGGAAAAAGCTGGCAAAAATTGTCATCTGCCAGGATCTCATGGAACCTGAGGGACCCCGGGCTAAAACTGCAGACTCAATCTTTTCCACATGTAAATTTGGCTGCTTGGTATAATCATATACCTAGAGAATATGATAGTAATCTTAATGAAAACAAACCTTCAAATCTCATTCTTCATGCAAACACAGCTAAGGTTTGATGATGTACTGTATATTATTGTAATTTATTTATACTGTCTAGGTGCAGCTTTTCAGCTATATGTTAACAAAGCATCAATAGACTGGCAGGCTACATCTCTCAAAGATCTATATTTGATATCCTTTGCATGTCTTAACTGTATTAACTGAAACATTGAAACATTATGTTTAACTGTATAAATAACACCAGGCATGTAAAACAGAACATATTAAAAAAATGATAAAATCTGTTATTTGTTGGGGTAGTCTTTTTGTCTCATTTTTGAAAAAAAGACGACAAAAAAGGCATTTTTCATGAAAGTGATAAATTCCATGGATTTTCACCCACAATGCAAACAACCCCTGAAAAACAAATTCCTTCCCATCACCCGGTAACATGTACTGATCAAGGAAAGTGCCTTTCCTTCGCAAAAAATATTTATGAGAAACTAACAATCCTCCCTCACAATCTTGCCACTGAGCTCTGGCACTTGTATTGTATTCAGCATGAGCCCATTCAACTGGCAGAAAACTGTGACATATATAGTGTATTTTGGAATGGACGGCACAATCAATATTGATGTTGGCAGCCTCTCTTGAGCACAGACATGAATACACACCACAGAAGCTCTGGAGGTTCATTGCTTTGCTGTAGCCTGGCTGCTGACTGGGCTTGAATGTTCCAGAAAGTGAGCTGTGTGCAATTAGCTTTTTCCAAATTAATTGTCCATCCTCTTTGCAGTGGTTTTCAAGTTGAGTCTACTTCAGTCTTCCATGTACTTGTGATATGTTACATGGCTTTATTTAACTTCCAGGCTTTTGTTCATCCCTGATTCTAATTGGGCATGAGGAGAGGGATCATTACTAACAGAGTAAATCAGGCAAAAGAGGCAGACAGAAACCACTCCAACAAACCTGTACAACTAATAACTGCCTAGATAGCCTGGTGTACCTTAGCTTGAGATACAAAGCTTAGGCATTTTGAGAAAAGATCTGTTTTTGTTTCTTCTAATATTTCCAAGAGCATATTTCAGTGTGGCTTTCAGTCGAGGAAACTAAAGTTCTGTCTGCATACAACACAATTAATTCCTCAGGAAAATCCAACCAGTTGTTCTTATCAGAGTAACCTACCTTAAAGGTTCTGTGAGCACAAAGAGCGGTATCTATAACAGAATAAGCTATTGGTCATTCCCACGCAACCTTACCGTATATTATCTTCCCCAACAGATAATCAGTTTGTGGAAAGAAAAAAACAAAACAGAACAGAAACTGAAGTCTCTGTTTGCTGCGGGAGGACCAGCGCGCTTCCAGTTCTCCCAGCACAGTTGTGTCCCAGGTAGCGAAGTGAAGCACACCAATTTAGAAATGGAAAGCTAGTTCTGCTTCAAAATTCAGGCTATCTAAGCAAATTCTTATGGAAAATGCTACCACAACACACCCAAGACAGCAGGAAAGAGATATCATGAATTGAAGTGTGGAGAAAACAGTAACAGTCTCTTCATCCCAATCACCACCCATTTAATTCTCATAATTTTCTCTTAATCGATAACATTGTGTTCTACACACCCAACGAAAGAGATACTGAGAAAGGTTCTTCAGTTGCACTCATGCTGCCTAGTTAACACCACAGGATAGTAACAACATTGCTGAAGTACAGTTTGATCCATTTTTCTTAGATAATACCTGGTTTTAGATCAAATACAAATTGCAGAGGTTTAGGCTTTCCATTATGTAATTTAATTGTCACCTTCTCCCTCCTTTGCACAGAATAAAGATAAATGCCTTTTTGGCTTCTTGTTTTGTATCCTTCAGACAGACAAAGCATGGATGAACATATTAAACACTAGAGCTGTTCTGTCCTGGTGAGAGTGAGTGGATCATTTTCTTTGCTTCTTCTGGCCTGCTACAGAAATCTATAGCACATTAATCATTTCTGAGCTCAATCCCAGTATGAGGTGGGAGCAGAGTAATTTACTGTGTCTGCATTAGATTTTTCTTTCATCAGACTTTTACACGGCTCACTGGAAGAAACTAATACTTATAAACTTAACAGGGATGTATTCCTGTTGAGGCTACATTTCTCTTACCCAAATGCAGAAATGAATAATTAAGTCTCTTAAATAAGGACCTATCGTATAATAAATCCTGGAGTCATTCATGCCATAAATTGAACTAATTAAATTAGGGATGTTTCTTTCCTAATATACAATAGATATGTAAGCACTGAGACAGCACAGTGATGTTCGTAATACAAATGCCTACGCAGGTTAACCAAAACAGACAAACAGGTTCACGGAGATCACTGGCAAAATGGATTAACCACATGCGGTAACTTTTAGAATACAACCTCCATCATCTTTATTCATGATGCACTGTACTTCTCAAAGCTGTGTGTTGAACAATCACAACTCTATATCACAGTAGAGCATTTACTTCCTTTGGAGTTGGTGGAACCTTCTGAAATACAAAGGACAGGTCTGAAGACATTGCAAGACAGCATTGCAATGGGGATGGAATGGCAATATGTTCTTCCTTACTAGCAAGTGTGGGACACATTTTTGCAGCTGTTGAACTTAGTGTGGGCTGAAAAAAATCTGCCATCACTCTTCATCATTACTGTTTCCTACATCATCTCTTCACTGTCTCAGCACAAGCGCTCACACAGGGAGCAATGTGGCACCCGGATCAGGAACTGCACTGATTAAAGTATTGGATAGGATCTCCCTGTCTCTGCTCTCCACCTCCTACTCTTATTCATCTTTATCTTCTCCACTGAATTTCCTTTTGGAATGCTAAGAACAGCTTACGCCTTGGTGGTACTGAGCAGAGCAGTACTTAGCTACTCAAGGTACTTTTCAGGGCACAGAGGCGTTTCTATAACTTATGACGAGAGCAGACCCAGTAGATGATCTCAGAGGCCTTCACAAAACCATTGAAGTGGGAAGAAGAGGCAAGAGAGGAATTCATCCTCCTCTCCATCTAATGGGATTCAAATCACAGCAATCATTTCTCGTGAAAATGTTGTATCCACTTGCCTTGCATCTGAAAGGAAGAGAAGCAAGAGATCTCCAGCGCTCTCTAGTTTAGAAACTGAAGATTCATGAGCTCAAAATGGACATTCATATTCTCTATTGTTCTTGGTGATGAGGCATAAGTAAAAAGTTTTTTCTTTGCTTAAAAGTAAGTCTTGATTTATAACGAATGATAATTCACTATCACAGAAAAATAAATAATGTAGCACTCAGGCTAACATTCTGTGAACTAAAGGGCCAAACTCATCAGTAAAATCAGGCTGTTAGTCTCACAAAGCACCTGTACACAACTGTCACTGGCCTAGTAACACAAGCAAACAGCAGCTATCTTTTTAATTGGGAATTGGCCAAAACAAGCATAACGCATCGGTGAAACAGACCCTTTATATTTCTGTGTAATTTTCCTTAATGAATCATGAACTCACACACTGTCTAGAACATATATATGTATTATCACTCTTCTCTGCACAGTCAATACTACTCATGCCTTGGTGCTGGAGAGAGCATACTACAGTAAGTAGTCCTTATATACACAAAAGAAAGAAACATAATACCATTGTTTTACCTAAGCCTGTAAGGCTATGTGATGTACATAAAATTTATAGGGATGTGGCATTCCTTGAATCCCTGTACTTTCCATATTCACTGTTTTTAATTTTGCCTGGTGTTTATGCATGGTTTGTTCAGTGTGTGATATAAGAGAGCACGCAATGATGCTGTAAAGGGTCAAGTCCTCATTAGACTCTTCTAAAATTATTGAAGGTTCCAACCTGGAACACTGGAAAGAGATGTCACGAGCGCCTATTCTTATTTTCTCTTCCCCCAAACCATATGGACAATTTTTATGACAAGTTCTCAACCTAGCAATGTTACCGCTGCTGTTTAAAAAACCTTCTTAGGTATTTCCACAGGAGAAGTCTGTATGTTTTACCTTCTCCTACAAATCAAAACCAGGTATCTTGAAGGGAGGGCGGGACACAAAAAAAGTGTGGGCAGAGACCAAACATAAAAATTGTGCAGGATGATTGAACTCTCTTAGAAAGCTATGAAGGTGGGGGGGGGGGGGGGGACACACACTGAACTGGAAACAGATGACAGCTTCAACTCCGGGTACTCTCTTTGATACACATAATCCAGTTATTTCTCATAGGTCAGGCTTTCCATAAAGCAGACAGGACAACTATTTATGTACTTTTATGAATATTGTCTCATTCATTGATACCTTTTCAAACCAAGATGCACGAGTGAGCATTAGCATCAGCACAACATTGCATTGCTGACACTGCTGCAAACTCAGAAAAGGGACATGATTAAACTTCAAAAATACCATGGAAATAACTGGCCTTTATCATGGTATCCATACTGTCTGCACATACCTTGGAGTGTAACAGACTCACATGACTTAATCACCAGTTCTAAGTACAGTTTTTTACTATTCCTTCCCTGCTTGCTTTAGCAATTTTCTGCTATTGAAAATGCTAAATGCAAGTGAAACAAATGCATGCACGACTGAAAATAAACAATGCCACTTCCAGACATCAATACACACTGGCAAATACACAACTGTAATAATGGGCACATTACATATTCCTAATGTTTCTTATTAATCAAATCTTGTTTGTATTAGAAGAAAGAAATAACTGTATCCAAATTAACTTGCCAATATGATAGCCATTAATAATAATGTAGAGTGAAGACTCATGGAATGCAATTATGCTACCAAAGTAATAATGGTACAAAAATAAAACATGATATAGTTGATAGAAAGAGTGAAACAATATCCACGCTCAGCTGCAGATGTAAAGGCATATATTCCTCTAATGATGATTCCTTCAAACTGAAGATAACTATAGTCCACCCAACATCTCAGGTAATGGGTCAGATGCTCCGTGGCGTCACAGTGACAAAACTGAGAGGTAAGCATTGTACTTCACGTAGTTATGACAGGAAATTAAGAGCCTAACTATACTTGGTCTAGACACATAGAAAGTACACAGACAAAACTATCTGTAAGGTCCAGGGTTCTGGATAAGAGTATTTGTTGATGGCTTTTGAAATGGACCTCTCAAAAGGCATGCAGGAAAACTATAGATTTCATTCTCTCCACGAAGCAGATTGCACAAGGCAATTTGCAGAATGTCTGCTTCTGGAGGTTATTCTACAGAATCCTTGGAGGAGAGCTGATGTGTGAGAAAGAAACGTTCTTGAGTGGTGCAGGGATTGGATTGCCATAAACTAACAAGGAAGAAAAATTTGTAGGTAAGTTTCATAAATTCAAGGTAAACACTGGAAGAGACTTGAAAACCTTTTCTTACTCAGATGGACACTTTGCTGCACAACTTCAGTCATACTGTAGCACTGCTTAATATGCATTAATCTGACCTCCAGAGACCACTTTGAGCGATTACTGGGAGTGCAAATCTCCGTTCTCCAGCATTTCAACATAGACCATACGGAGACAATTTTCATAGTGAAGCTAATCCTGCCTAAGGTAACAACAAGATATGCAGTAGCACATAGACCAGGCATTTACTTTATATAACTGGACTAATATTAAAAATAGACCCAATCACATATAAAGAAATAAACATTTTCCATAGCTACACTAAGTTTTCAGTCTAGTTTCCCAAGTATATACTCTTTATACATTCTTTCTGTGTCAGGGTTTGTGTGCAAGTCTGTAAATCCCCTTTCACCACCAATTTCTGCATACAAAGACTGATTTTAAATCAGTGTGATGGAAGGGTAGGGGGTCTCAAAGACAACGATATCCCAACATGAGAGATGGATGAGAAGAGAGCTTTGCTAACTGGCCCTAATAGAATTCTAAGGGAGAGGCTGTGGTATGAAGACATATATTATTCATGCACCTGAGGCTCCATGAAAGCTGAAAAAGCTTTCACATGGCACAAATCTGTAGGAAATAGAGCCTTGTTAGTTTGCTGCTCTGAGAATATTTGCTTATTCCAACCTAATTATCAGTGGAGACACTGCAGATTCATCTATACTTTCCAATTCCACATGTGTGGTTCAAAGACCTTGGCATCTGTCCTACAGCTAACAGGGGATGCGAGCAGCATGAACAAGCCCGGTAATATTGCGGGACTGTTCTCCACTCTGTGACCAATTAGTCCATTTGCTATGATTAAAAACAAACAAACGAAAAGACTAAAAAGTTGCAGGCTTGATTATCTTAAAAAATACTTACAATTTTACAAAACATGTTAGTATCAAACTACTCGCGTGGCCCTCACTGGGGGTAATGCACCATTTTCCTAGCACTTCAGAAGCAGAAGATAACTTACTCTGTAGTTTTTCTCTGAAGAAAGCATAATTATCCCAGCTAGGAAAAAGACTATAAAGTCTCCTGTGCTACTCTGACATACGGTAATCAGTGTCTCACACCTATATGAAGGAGCATACCAGAGGTCAATACTCAAAACAACCAGTGAAGAATCTTCACCAACTGGAGCTAAGGTTTCACGGGAGGCATAGGTCTCACTTGACAGGCCTGTTATCATTTGTTTATTTTTCATTCATACAACTATAGTGGTAAGAGACTGCGATGGCATGGAAATACGCCATCAGGTCTAGACACTAGCCATTGAGCTGCTGCAGGTAGCTGACAGCATCAAAGACAAGCAGTGTCAAAACAGGTCTGAAAAATAATTTCTTTATCAGAATCGAAGCTGTGATTTAAAAATTGTCTTATTTTGGATATATGAGCTGAATTCTTGTTATCTATCTGTCAAGAAGCCACGTTGCTTAAGAGATTCTTGAAGGTAGAAGAAAAATCATAGAATCATAGAATAACCAGGTTGGAAGAGACCCACCGGATCATTGAGTCCAACCATTCCTATCAAACACTAAACCATGGCCCTTAGCACCTCGTCCACCCGTGCCTTAAACACCTCCAGGGAAGGTGACTCAACCACCTCCCTGGGCAGCCTCTGCCAGAGCCCAATGACCCTTTCTGTGAAAACTTTTTTCCAGCCTAAATCTCCCCTGGTGGAGCTTGAGGCCATTCCCTCTTGTCCTGTCCCCCATCACTTGGGAGAAGAGGCCAGCACCCTCCTCTCCACAACGTCCTTTCAGGTATTTATAGAAAGCAATGAGGTCTCCCCTCAGCCTCCTCTGCTCCAGGCTGAACACCCCCAGCTCTCTCAGCCGTTCCTCGTAAGGTCTGTTCTCCAGCCCCTTCCCCAGCTTCGTTGCTCTTCTCTGGACTCGCTCCAGAGCCTCAACATCCTTCTTGTGGTGAGGGGCCCAGAACTGAACACAGTATTCGAGGAGCGGTCTCACCAGTGCCGAGTACAGAGGGAGAACAACCTCCCTGGACCTGCGGGTCACGCCGTTTCCGATCCAAGCCAAGATGCCATTGGCCTTCTTGGCCACCTGGGCCACTGCTGGCTCATGTTCAGTCGCTGTCAACCAACACGCCCAGGTCCCTCTCCTCCAGGCAGCTTTCTAGACAGACTTCTCCTAGTCTGTAGCACTGCATAGGGTTGTTGTGCCCCAAGTGCAGGACCCGGCATTTGGCCTTGTTAAACCTCATCCCATTGGACTCAGCCCAGCGGTCCAGCCTGTTCAGATCCCTTTGGAGCCTCCCGACCCTCCAGCAGATCGACACTTCCACCCAGCTTAGTGTCGTCCGCAAACTTGGTAAGGGTGCACTCAATGCCTTCATCCAGGTCATTGATAAAGACATTGAACAGAGCTGGACCCAGCACTGAGCCCTGGGGAACCCCACTTGTAACCAGCCTCTAGCTGGATTTAACACCATTTACCACCACTCTCTGGGCTCTCCATCCAACCAGTTTTCCACCCAGGAGAGTGTGCGCCTGTCCAGGCCAGAGGCTGACAGTTTCCGAAGCAGAATGCTGTGAGAAACTGTGTCAAAGGCTTTACTGAAGTCCAGGAAGATACATCCACAGCCTTTCCCTTGTCCAGAAGCCGAGTCATTTTATCATAGAAGGCGATCAGGTTAGTTTGGCAAGACTTGCCTTTTTTGTACTCAGTTAGGGCCAGAACACAATACCAAGTTTATTCCCACTTGTGGTTAAAGCATTCTCTGACAGGTTCCACTCTCCTCTTCTGCCCTGGAATTAGACGTTTATTTGCCTGTTGAAATTTCCCAATTTGCATAAGGTACTTAAATATTGATTCACCCAAAAGGCTAGACAGAGAATTTTTCTGCTGCCAGCTGGAGAGAAATGCTGGAAGGCAGCACAAATAGACCCCAACATAGGCTTTCATGAATGCTCCCATGCTCTTGTAGAAAGTGGAACAATATTAACCAAGAAGTCAGAGAACACGCAGCACAACGTAGATGGCAAGATATCTCAGCACTGTCTACAAATGTGAAGGTTAAATCTCTAACTAGGAGAACGTTTTGAGTTGGGCATGCCACATCTTTGCCTACATGCATAATATGTTTTGAAAGACTAGCCCATGAAATATTTTATTCCTCCTGAATCAGTCGAGCTTTCTCTGAAAGAAATGAAAATACATACTTGCCGAAGAAAACACTTGCCCAACTCCAGAAGACCACTTCTTAGTACACAGTACCAAACAACAGTCAAACAACCTATATTCAAAGTAAGGGTTATTTCTGTCTTCAGGAGTGACTTCTTTCACGCATATCTCCATGTACAGATGCCCATGGATGACATTTAATCAAAATTAATAGGGTCACACAGAGTTTTAAGTAATAAAAAATATTAAGAACTGCTGCAAGTTATTGTTATCCTGGTTAATGTACTTCAATACATTAAATAATGTGTTACATACATTAATAATACATTTAATACATAACTAATGTATTAACGTATGTGCTAAAGTTAATATTTTATTGCATTAGACCATTGGCATTTATAAAATTGTCTTCATCTCGCAGTATAGGAGCGGACCCTATTCTGATACAGCTCATGAGTAAAATGCATAATGGAAATTACTGTGCAACGCTTCCATAGCTTTTAAGGTACTAGTTGAAATGTTAAATCAAAGGGTCAAACATTATTGAAATCCCCAAGAAAATCTTCTTTTCTGTAATGATGATATTCCTCCCAAGAGACTAACAATGGACTGGTTATACATATTGAAGTTTCAGTGATAAGATGAGTTTTATTTCTCTTGGCCACTACATCAATATTTTCTATTTACAAGTAGCAACTACTCAGTTTGCTCTCAAGAGAGCCTATCTATCTTGCTCAGCTTTTGTTGTTCTGGGATGAAAATGTGAGACTAGAGTAGAAAAAAAGATTTTATCACATCTTTATTCAAACAAACAACTAAATAATTGCTTAAAAATCTCAGTTTTGATATTACAGTTGAAGCATTTAGATATTCATGTTTACACAGACCTCATCTTATGTCTAGTGACAGCAGGACAACTAAGGTAATATCAAGCTGCACGGCTCACTATTTTTTTGTGGATGACCTTCTGGTCAGAAAATTAAATGCATACCCTTGAATGCTAGATACAATATGGAAAAGTTAATACCATTGTTGTCCAAAATACCCATAATGAAGACTTACCGCAAATTTAATTTGATGCTGTGCATTTATACAGAATAAACAAAAACTGCACTTGACCAAGTAAGGATGTTTACTACTACGCTTCAGCATCCAAATGTTCTCGATTGGTCAGGTACATGGGCAAGAATTTTCCCGCACTAACAATGGCACGTCAGGGTACACATCCCATGTTTTCTTGCTCTTCTTTCTTAAAAATATGGTCATGTTCTCCTACAAAGGCTTAAGATTTATGGCCTTCCCTGTCTTCTGTTTTTGCTTCGATCAATTTTGAATTATACATCAAGAAAGCTTCACGAGAAGAACAACTTAAAACTAGAGTCAAACACAAACTGCACTTACAGATTTGAGTTCCTTCTTTACCAAAGCACAGGAAGGAATGTTTCATCCTCTTCCCATATATATATCTCAAGAATATCTCCCAAACACTGAGACAGAGCACTTTATCCAGCTCCGCTGCTACACTTACTTTCAAAGACCTTTAAAATTAAGTGCAATTTTAAATTATTTAAAATAATGACCTTTAATCCTGTGAAATGGGATTAAACAGTAGAACAGACTTTCCTCATCAGGAATTACACTCACAGACCTCAGGTACCCTTTGCTGTTCTGACTGCAGACTGAGGCCACCTAGATAGTGCAATTGTTGTCGACTTTGAATCTCCTCTTGGACCAAATCTGAGGGTCAACTCCACCACAGCAGCATTTCTAGGGCTTAGCCTTTCACATTCCTGTGTTATGGGGTCTGGACCTTTATCTGGAATGCTACAAGACCAAACGCCAATGCATTTTATTTAAGTGATTTAAAAAATAAAAAATAAAAAGGAATGATATTTCCAATACGAAAAATGCAAAATAAAGTCTTGCCACCTTGAACTGCTTTCTGAAAGTACCTTCCATTATGTGTTTGCCCTGTTTCACTGTAAGCAACCTGCCTCATCAGAATTTCAACCTGTATTTTTGCTTTCCTGGGATTTTACTGTGAAAAATTATTTTGCAGTACTACGACCAATTCTTCTGGCATTAAGTCCACTTTTATCGATTAACCCCTTTTCTCCCCAAAAAATAAAAATCAATTTTATACATGACTTTGTTTAAACGAACTGATATTTCATCTGAATGATTTATCATCCTTGAACAGAAGGCAACACCAATCTTATCAGCATAGTTCAGGTGCCAAGAGTTCAATTAGAAGTTTGTAGCAGGCTGTCTTATTGAATCTAGGTGCCCCAAGGTCAGTATTGATTGTATATTTATTGATGTGGATCCTTCCTTGATAGTTGTTTAGAGAAACACAAAAATAAATAGCTAAAACTATACATACCAAACAGCTTCAGAGAGAAACCCATAACAGTGCTGCAAAGTGAGCAATTATTTATTACACTTCATCCCCTCTCATGAATGATCTTGCTCTTGGGCATTAGAACCTCTCCAACAAATAGCATCTGATGATCAAATGATAAATTTCTCACAGATTAGGTTTAGGGAATGTACATCCTTTGTTATTTTAAAGCTTGAAAAGTAGTAAAAGTTACAAATGTTAGAAGATTCCAATACTGGAAGAATTGCTTTAACACTAACAGCTCTGCAAAATTAATCTTAAGAAAGTTCATTCAGTAGTTTTCTTGATTCTGTCTGATGTTTTTCTTACACGAGGGATAAAAACATGCTTATGCCTCTTGTGAATGTTAAGATTGGTGAGCAATGCAGTAGTCTCAGAGTGATAATGCAACACAGACTTCAGATGCCTGATGCTTCTAAAGCAATTCTAAGTTTAAGGAAAAACTGAATCTCTTTCACATCTTTTAGAAAAAAAAGAACTATACAAATGATTTTTTTTTTATTGCCTAAGAAATCATTTCATAAAAGAAAATATTTCTACCCAGACATCTCTTGAAATACAGGGAACAAAGATATTGAGCAAAGCTACAGATTTATTGTAGGACATCTATTTTGGAATTTCAGTTTTATCTTTCATTTAACGGAGACCAAGATTTTGGTACCAATAACTATGCAAAAAAAACTTTTAAGCTTATGAGTCTATAATTGATATTCCATAGAAAACTGAAGGGCCTCAAAATATTTTTTTATTGAAATCCAAGACAGTTCTTTGAAACCAGATGCGGTTCTCCATGTCTTTTCATAACTTTCTTCTCACCATTTTTTCGTTATGTCACCTACTTTTAATCACAAAAATCAAAGCTCAGAATCCTTTCTGAATCAATATCACTTGGATAGAACAGATATAATCGTTTTCCTCCTCCTGCATACTGTATAAACTGCACTAGATATGTAACAGGTCATCAATGCACTCAAGAAATATACAGGCATTTGAACTCAAAGTTCTTGAATTGTCTAATTAAAACAATAATAATAAATGGGGGCCTATTCCACCACAATCATTGCAGTAGAGATAGATGTAATAACAAGTTATGGATATAAGTATACAGTTTATTCATTTATAAAAATGAACCTATTCCAGTACTTCTTAGATACATCCTACCACAGTTTGTCTGCGTGTAGTCAAAGAATATCACATTGCAAATTAAAGTGATCTCACATGAGTGAAACCACATTCACAACCCTTAGCCCCAGTGCCTGGCTTTTTCTGGTGGATTTTTTTATTTTTTTTTTTTAATTTACAGATACTTGGTAACTATGATATATTTCTCCTTAAATTATTTGGGTGCACAATTAATTGTTGCTCCCACAATGTGAGGATACATCAATGTAAAATATCGATGTTTAGTGAAGGACAATAGAGCAGATAATGCTTGGATCTTTCTTAAAAGCAAATAACTTTGATTTAGCTAATTGTTAAGACCAGTAATTTCAATATAATTGAATGGAAATAAAGCATTTAAGCATTTGAGACTTCAATAACCTTCCTAAAAAAATCAATGTTTTTTTTTCAAACTAGCCTTACAGCCAGGCCTGAGATTTCATGGCTTTAAAGAATGGGGGGAGAAGAATAGAACAACAACAACAACAACAAATCAAAACAGTGCAAATTTGTCCCCTTCCCACGGGACTCGAGTAAAAAGCATGTCTGGATAAAAGTTGTTAAAAAAGATCATCCTTGGAAACTCTCCAAACAAAGTAAAAAAAAATAAGAAAAATACCAGTGTTTTGCTGAGGAACAGAATGCATGATATGATTCCTGGGTCCACACATACGTGTGGATGTCAAAGCATGACTGATAGTCTAGAGGTCTGATGGTAAAGATCAATAGTTTCTTTAAAAGGAGACAGATTCATGGAAGCTATTGGATCCAAATAGTTTATCGGTTTGTACTCATCCTTTTGTTTAATGGCAGCTCTCAGAGTCACCTAGGCAATTACTCTTTAAGTTGACTTTCAAGTAACTTACTTGCTTGTCACATGGCCTTTTAAAAATAACACTCAAAAGCACTATCTCCTGTCCCAAAGTGTTTAAAATATAGGTGATGTTACATACTTCAGCACTGGAAGATGGCACTTAATAGGAGTTATGCTATAAGGAAACATTACAATTTACTTTCAGCCTCTGCAGCAATCCTTTATCTCAGGACTTCACTACTTATTGGAAATGTGTTACATCTGTGTTGCTGACTTTTGAATGTCAAAAGCGATAGCAACCTACTGCAGTTCAGATTAATATTCAAATGTCTGTGGGCTCATCTCAAGGTACCCGACCGACCCAAACCTCTGAGTTTACTATAGCAATCTGGAAATCTGTAATCTTCTATTATTATTCAATCATAATCCAAATAGTCTTTGAGTGCAGTAGGTAGCTTTCACTGCTCCATAGTTAGTGTAGCACTGAAACACAGATTTGCTTATTTCATAACTGCTTCATAGCTGTATTTCCTAGCTTGTGGCCAACACAGCTATTCTCTTTAGAACATCCTCTTCCCTCTGGTTTTGCAGGGAACAATTAATTTTTGCATAAAATGAATGAATAAAAATTTATACACTTCCAGAAAAGAAACCCATCCTTGCATCCAAAAATCTAACAAAAAAATCTGGTAACTACTGAAAGCCAGACTGTGTTCCTCCCTCAACTTCTGATGTTGTAACAGGATGACAGCCCATACCTATGTCAGCTGGTTTTGCTACAGCAGACTGGACTGAACTCTGGTCTCAGTTATTCTGGCATCACATCAGAGTGCTGAGTAGAGCCTCCTATGCCTACGATATGAAAACACACACAAGGGAAGCTGTCAGCTCTTATTCGATGGTCCTTTGTGGCAACACCAGCATGGAATTTAAGCGATGGTGCCAGAGCACTCCTCAGGCTGAGATAAGGCATGCTGCACTCACCACTGCAGTTATTTTTTTTTTATGTATCAGTTGCCAAAAGCTGTAAAGCCTTCAAGAATGTCTTCTTGACAAGCTTACTTCACGTTTTTAACCATGTCTCAGAAACACAGAACACACAATCACGATTAAAACAAAGTTAGGATTAAATATAGTGTCAGAGACTTGTCAAGGATTTTTAGCTGTGAGGATTCAGCTATCGTGGCTCGAAACCATGGTGACGGCATGATAGACAAGCTTGTATTCTCTTGCTGGGAGAGAAATGGGTAGTTCCAAGATGCACAGTGGCTTACTTTATGTTTATTCATTAATTGTGGAAACAGTAGCAAAAAAAGCAGAGACTACCTCGTAACTCAAAAAAAAATTGAGAAAAAGCAGCAGCAGTTCTCAGACAGACTTTCTTTTTGCCTTATCTGCTTAGGAACCATGCAGGCATCCTGTTGGCACTATGTTACACTATTTGCATCAATCATTGCTTTGAACTGTCCCTTCCACCTCCCTGTTATTTTCTTCGCACACAACTAAGAGCTACCTGTAAGGTGAGGCAATACCAGTAGGTCAGAAAAGTGAAATGCCCACTTTTCTCATCACTGTTTTACGAGACAAGAAGCAAAACACCATTATGAAAGCTGAGTGAGCAGACAAGCCATATGCTACACTCTGAGGAAGGAAGACAGATAACAGCTCAAGTTTGATACCAGATATTCAAACACTACTTGCAATTCTCCCGCATTGGCTGCGGAGAAATACACAGTATACACACCACGCAGTAGCTGGGAAACTACAATCAAGGCTCCAGCTCTCAGTAAACCCCCCTCTTGCCCTGTGTTACCCTACGTATCCCAGTGGGCTCCTTCCCCAACATCTCCTCTTTTCACTGAAGTATTCCAGTCTGCTATCTTCCACATTCAACCTCCCATCACCTCGTTATTTTGTCTCAATTGTACTTAACTTTAACAGCAGGTCTCCAAGTTCTCTAGAACAAGCTTATTTCTGTAGATGCTAGATAAATCATCATGTCTCTTTGTACTTCTTTAGAAGATTTAGAATCTAATTCTACCTTAAATCCCAAGTAAAGCCATCAAACGTAATGGTATGTATTATTACACAGGTATAATAGAGATCAGAACACCGGCTTTGCCCTGCTTATGTCATCAGGATATCAGCTATTTCCTTAGGCCAAGTAAATACCACAGATCAGGCTAAATTCCTGGCTTGCACTATGCTTACTTAATCACTTCAATTTGTCAGGAATCTCTTTTGCCACAGAAATAGAAAACATGGGACTTCTATATCTCAATTAGACTGAAAACGCACCTCTTTTTTTTTTTTCAGTCAGCTTCATTGCCAAACACAGCGGTTTTAAGATCTGAATTCCTACACTGCCATACAAAACCCAGAGCAGCACAGGGCTGGAATGAATCCCTCCAGTGCCAAGGAGAGAATTCTTAATTTTAGAATAAAACAACCAAGAAATACAGTTTCCACCACAAGCACACTCTAACAATTGGAAGCAAATGAGTTAGCTCGTCTTAAGGTGGGTATTGCCTCTAGATGAATAATGGATGACTACTATGGATTTCTACTGTACACCCAAATACAATGTAGGATTGATCTCTCTGGCTTGTGTCGCGGCGCTGGACACGGGTGGGTCTAGGGCACACTACCTACACAAAAAATGAACAGACATATCTTATTTTGCCATAGCCTGTGTTTCTATAATCCCAGCACATTAATAGCATTAGCAACAAAAGTCAAATGAATTACTATTCATGCAAATACTTCACATGGCGAGAGCAATTTCCTTGTGTGATTTTCAAAAGGTTTTATTGATAAAGAATCATACAGGCTTGTGTATATTAATTCGGGCTCATAGCAAGTGTAATAAATAAAAGAAACAACATGCTACTTCTCAAGGTTAGATTTAAAGATGAAAACTTGATTTTAATGTTATTCACCTTCTTTTATTAATATTCCATTTGGCAAGAAACCTATGCCAATTTCCATGTGTTTTTTTCTTTTGTTGTCATTTTTTTCCAAATCCTGTGAGAAATTTAAGAAAAAAGTTAGCATACTAATTTCTTCACTTTTTATTGCATTTCTATTTTGTTTATACTTCATCCATATAAATAAGCAGCCAGTCCTTGGAGAAATAAGTGCTTTGGCTTCTTCAAAGTGAGTCAGACTAGCTTGGTAGTCCATCACCATATTACTCTAAGTGGCATATTGGCACCACTGTCAGACGCCTTTCCTATGTCTGGAACAAATCTCTCTCTCATCAGATAAAAGCAGTCCACTTCAACACAGTGAAAACATGCAATGTTTATTAAAACGGTGTCAAGTATGCTTGATCAACTGCCAGTAAATAGCTTTATCATCTGAGTGACAAATATTGCTAACAGCTGCAAGGAAGAACTACTCAGATATTCTCTAAGGAAAGAATCTTCTATCAGTCTGCACACTCTTGTTATAAATACTGCTCCAGCTATTTATATACAGGACCTGGCTTTTTCCAAAGAAAAAGGCAAAGAAAGAAAATGTGGACAAATAATGGGAAGGAAGACAGAATGCGTCCTGGAATCTATCTACTAGCTAGTTCTTTAACCTTTTTTTCAGTAAAAGACTTCAGGAGGAATAAGATATATATGTATTATTATATAACTTCTTTTTGTTCCTTTTTATGCCCTCAGAGCACTTTGTTGCCTGTTCTGTCCCCTCGATTTCTTGCCCATAATTTCCCTCCCACTTTGTCCTCCAAAGGGAAAGCATGGGTGGGAGAAATTAGAACTATCTTTTCTCCTAGTCTTTTTTATCATAATATCAGCTCTAGCTCCTTTCACTTTCATCTTGTTTCAATACAATGATGGGTAACAGCTGAAAGCAGTGCAGGCAATCAAGAATCATTTCATGTCTGTGCAGCATCCTATAACAACAGAAAGTCTTCCTACTTCATATTTAACTGAAGCAGCTTTGCTGTCTGATTATTTTGTTTACTGTATGTTTATTTTCAAACTCCTAAAACACTTGGATATACAGAACTATAACAGCAAAAAGTCTGTTTTCACTGGGCAAGATTGTTAAAATGAATTTTAGGTGCTCAGAGATGTATACACTTAATTTAGCACAATTTAAAAAGAGAGCATCACCGCCAAATTTGCATCAATTTCTTAAATAAAACTGAATTAGTGAAGTAGAGTTACTAAATGGGAAGGGAAATGGGGATGGAGGGAGAAAGCTTCTGGGATAATTTTGAAATACAAAGTGAGTTTTGAAATTCTGATAGGTGTCTGTCTAAGTATTTCGGCACTTAACTATCAGATCCAGACCTTTGCTAAAAACAAGCAATGACTCTTTCAACAATTAGCAAATTGGAAGACACCTAGAATAATTTGTCTTAAAAAAATAAATATCTGATTTCCAGAAAACTCTTCCTCACCAACAATTGCCAGGCACAGAAAACCACAGAATCATAGAATGGTTTGGGTTGGAAGAGACCTTAAAGCTCATCCAGTTCCAATCCCATACCATGGGCAGGGACACCTCCCACTGCTCAAAGCCCCATCCAACCTGACCCTGAACACCTCACCATCCTCACAGTAACAACTTTCTTCCTAATATCTAATCTAAATAGCCCCATTTTCAGCTTAAAACCATTCCCTCTCATTTTATCCCTGCATTCCCTGATAGAAAACCTCTCCCCAGGTTTCCTGTAGGCCCCCTTTAAGTTCTGGAAGGCTTCACCCTGGAGCCTTCTCTTCTCTAGGCTGAATAACCCCAACTCTCAGCCTGTCCTTATACGGGAAATACTAGCAGACGACAGCATGTCAAGAACCCAGCAAAACTCAGACTGTAGCTGCAGCAGTACAACATACTCCAACCTTGTACAGGAACTGGAGGACAAAAGAAGTGGTTCTAGCTAGACAGATAAAGAAACTGAGGTACAAAGCTGTGAATGTATTTCACAAGGTCACCCAACAGGACAGCTACACAGCTGTGAAAACAACCCACATATCCTAGTCCTGTCCCCCCATTAGGCTGCCGACCCAAAATATGCATCTCACATGAAAGCATTCTCCTACGCTCTTCTTCCTCCTATAATTTTGTTTAACAACCTGCAAAAGTTACAGCGTGTGAAATTCTCTCCAATATTTACAGCCCCTGGTTAAAATAATTGCAACCTATTAAAGTATGTTATAACCTCACAAAAAATAACCTTGTACGAAAATCCTGCACAGCTTAGTATCCCTAAATCTTAACAAGGAAAGGTAATTGTTAGAGGTAGTTTTCCATCTCTTCAAAGCATAAAGAAGCCAAACATCAGGCAACTATATTTCAGAATATAGATACACTAAGACACAGTGAGACTCTGTGTATCACTGCAGCATGAATAAGACAAGGGTCAGGGGCGCAAGACATTTATATATTATAGTTGAAACACAGTGGACAGAAGCCAGAAACAGAACTCACAGTACATAATGAGATGCATCTGCTTAGCAAGTATCCAATTAACCTAAGTACTAGTATTACTACACAGCACAAACCCAGTACGAAACACCCAACACAGTAAACATACTATTTGTTCAAACCCCTGAGAATAAAGCTAAAATACGAAGGACCTTAAGAAGAAACAAATCCAGCTTCTTGCAAATCAAGATAACTGCAGAAATAGGGAGAAAAAAAGTGTGACAGTAACCTCTACTTTTTTCCTGCTATTTTGTTTAAGTAAACAAGGCTATTTATATCAGCCCTCTCTCAGATCACAGTAGCATAGCCAAAGCAAGACAGTTGTTTAAAGAGGTATGTTTCAAGACAGCTAAGTCTTTACAAGTTAAAACCACGCTATTCCTGAACACTAATGAACAGCCAGCACAGAGATGCTGAGAACTGTTCTGACACGTTGACTGGACAGTCCATCATTGAAGAAGTGGACAGATCCATTCAAAGTCTGCAGCATTTCAACGAACAGTGCTGGATTGTGTGTGTTGAATAAAAGACTTGAATCAAATCTATGTCAGCCAAACAAGGACTTCCTAATATGCTTTTTGTTTAATACCTAGGCTCCTATTATAAAGGAGAGAAGAAAACACTTTACTATCAGTTTAATGTTCAGTTCCCTGTCCTGGTTACACGTTGCATGTACACGAGCAGAGTCTCAGAGATTTGATTACATGGGGAAAGAAACTTTGCTTTGCTATTTTATAACCTCCCTTCCTGCAGGAAGGTCAATATATGAAGATGAGCCTCCCGCTGTGCTCTTACTTTAATTACAGAGTGAGGAATGAGTTGATGGATGACCCTCTCATGAGATCACTTGTCCCTTGGCCTCCAGAAGCTTCAAAAAGGATCTGGTAAAACTGTAAAAAGTCACAAGAGTAGGGACTTGAGACTTCTGCAAAAAGCAAAACTGCTTCAAAACTGCAGAACCTTGTGAAAGCACTTGAGAACTTTCAAAGCTGTTTTTATTTTAAACGTCCAACGCTGACCTCATTTTTTCATCATTTTGTGATTTTCTTCTTTTTGCATTTTTAGTTACTAAATTGGTTTTGTTTCCCCTAGTGGCCCACATTAAATTGTACTTTGACAAAATAACCCAGCCTCCTCAAAAAACCCAAGCCAAACAAAAAAAATAATCCAAAGCCCCAACACACTGAAAAATATATTTGTAGAAAAGATTACTATACTTACATTAAAAATCACACTGACAGAAAAAGAATGTATTTTGATACTGATGAAAATTCATAATTTCATCTCTGACAGCCACTATCCATTGAGAAGCTCAGAAACAAAGGAGATGAAGATGATGAAGCTATTTGTTACTGCACAGGGCTGGAGCGTTGGGTTCAGCTCTTTACAAGAAGAAATACGTTTGGAACTTGAGGGCTAACTTGACAAAAGTTTCCTTATACAATAATGCATGCTTAGGTGGTTCTACTTGTTCTTCCACCCAAACCAAACACAACTCTGTGTGGTAAATGCAACCATCCTGAATTAACTATCACATCGCAGTGAGCTGCAAAGAGGCAGGTTTAGATATGCAAAGAGGCAAGGATCTGCCTGGAGTAGTATTTCCACTTGTGAAACTGCACAAATCCTTCACCCTAACATGTCAGAGCAAGGACTGCACGTAAATGCTATATCCAAGCCGATACTTTAATTACTGAGCTGCTCGCATCCATCTGTCTCAATACAGTTTGGATATAAACCTCCTGTTCTGGTAACAGCTCTGTGGAAACAGACACCTTCCTGCAAAGAGATCCTGATTTTAATGAACTTGTGGTTTTCAGGAGGGAAACATAAAAAACTGCTTAGATAAAGTTTAGAAAGGCAGTTACTCATAAAAGGAGTTAACTTTTGATTTATTTTTTTTCCCCCCTCATGTTCTGAAGTTCTTAGCTTATTCAAGAATTAGAAAAAAACCAACACAACATGTAATTTAATTACGTGGACTAATTCTTCCATGTAAGCCTTTTCTATTTAAATATGCAGCAAATTTTGATGGCAAGAAAACCCCAAACTTACAGTAGGGATTTCAACTGCTAGAATCATAGAATAGTTTGAATTGGAAGGGACCTTAAAGCCCATCCAGGGACCAGTTTCTTCCCAAAATACTCATACACGGCTGTAGCTAACGTTTATGGCAAATGGATGTTCCCAGAAATGCATATGTGCTGGGTCATGGACATCCAAGAGAAGACAGTGAAGCTTTACTGCATTAATTCTTCCCTAGCACAGCCATAAAAATAGCTCCCCTAAAATCACCATTTTAAAGGACTGCATCAACAGAAAAACCCAAATAGAATGGTGTCCACAGGTACTTCAAATGCTTTACAAGTACAAATAAAGTATTACACTTGTGAACCCATCTTCACATTCATGGAGCTCTCTGTGTTAAGGGAAATTGTGCATTAAATCACCAAGGGCAAGATTGGCTCTGAGGCTCCAAGCCTCAGTCTCAGCAGTAACCCACCACACAGGACAGCTCAAGATGCACCCAATCTTCACAATCCCTTGTTAGCTGTCTAAAATTCTTTATAATATTTGCTACTCTGAAAACGCAACTTCCCATTCCCACTCCTCAAGAAGAAGGATAAAGAAAATAGCATCTGCCATTTTGCCATTGATTCTCTTTAAGAAACTCTGCACTTTATTAATCTCTGTCAAGCATTTGGAAGCAGACTTTCATACATTCAACAATTGAATCCAACTCCACAGGCAGTGCCAATTCTTCTCCAACGCAAGGGTGACATGCTACACTGCTCATAGGTCATCTAATCAGCAGTGAAATAAAGAAGTGCCAGACCTAATAAAATTTAAGCTATCCACCTGAATGAAGTGTGCTGCACATACCACCGGGAACTGGTGTACTAAACATGCACTGCAGCATTTAGAAGCCTGACTTTAAACTCATTCCAGCTGAAAGGTTTCCATTTTAATGCATTTGTTTCTGCTTACACAGAAGCATTTTGCTTTGCCATCATACTACAGCACAGGGAAATACAGCAGGCTAAGCGAACTAATATTTGCAGGCATGCAATTTAATGTAAGAATAGAGAAAATATATATACAGAGCTATATCTGGCCCTTGGATATATGTGTACAGCTTCCCGTGGGGTCTTTGGTTGGTTTGGGGTTTGTTTTTTGTTTGGTTGTTTTTTGGTTTTTTTTTAAAGTCAATGGGCATTTTGAACTTGGCAAAGGGAAGAAAGAGGGCCAGTTATAATTGGATAAACATAAAACCCAAGACATTAACTCAGATCTCCTCATTCTTTACAGAGAATGCAGGAAAGAGATAGTACTGCTAACAGAGAGCAGAAAAGAACTCTGCACCTGGAGAACTGCTGACACCACCTGAAACCAATATTGATCAAGACAATTCAAGTGGCTCTGTGAAACCTATTGGTAGCCACGTCCTGCAGTGAGAAAGGAAAGAAGCCTAAAAATGAAGGCAAATGAATTTCCAATCTGCATTTTTCTTTGCAGCCCTCCTGCCTCAGCACAGCCAAAGGTCAAACCCTTCAGCAGGCAACGATTAAAACAGAAGCTTTTGTCTTTTCAATAGCCTTAGTGAATGATTTTGCTTGAGAGCAATCTGTGATGCAAGGAAAGGATGCAACTGCAGCTGTGCCAAAAGCTACAGATTCTCTCTTTAACCTGATTCTTTTTTTTTATTAGTTCTTCTTTATCAGTTTATTGGCCCAGAGAGTACAAAGTCGGAATTGAATGAGAAACGCAAGGGAGTTTCAGTCTCAGTCAATGCAATTTTCCTCTCTTTAGAGGCTAAGCACAAAGCCAATTGCTCCCCAGAGTTCTTTAAGGTCTCATTCATCTATGAAACCACATTCATCATCTTCATCCCCACATTCTTCTCACCTAACACACTGGTCCTTCAGGTCTTATAGCTTCTTCCCAAAAGAGTCTCTTATTGAGATGATCTTCAGTATTGTCTTTTTAAAAACACAGCAAAACATACAGAAACAGTTTCTATGTACATAAATTGCACATTTAACATGCATATCAAAAGGATACAGGGGACATAATTAACAGGCAATTAAGCAATCGCAAGTGGAAGGAAATTTAAGTGAACCAGAAACCACATTAACTTGTTCATGGACACTGAATTCTTCAATAGGCCTTTGGAGTTGTTCCAGGAGTGAAAGCTGGGGAATGTAACAGGATCATGGACACAGTCAGTAAATGAACAACAGCGAAGGAAACTTGTTCTGACTTTAGAAATGGAGAAAAATGGATACCGTGCCTTTTCAAGTAACCCACAACACCTGCAGTCTGCAGGTAAGATAAGAAAAAGTTCCTAAAAGATTAATGCAGAGAGGATATATGTTTATACTTACGTAAGCAGGACAAGAAGACTATCACCTTAAATTCCAGCAAAAAAGATTCTAGGCACTAGAAAATCTTGCGTAAATCAAGAAGAGCAAAGCATATATTCAAGTTGTAGATTATGGATGTACCTTTACATCATTCACAGATTTGGCCTGCTCCTGCACTGATATACTGTGATTGCTTGGAACATACACACTTTTTTGTTCTATGACATCTGTAACTGCCTTTTCTTCAGCAACTGAGTATTCCTTGCTCATTCCCTTCAAATGCCAGTTTAATCACAACACTTAGTCAAAATACATGAGATTTTAAGTTTATTAATGTAAAAATGTCTCTAGAGCTCAATTTATATCACATTATAATTTACTGCATTTTAAGCATGAGCAACAACTATTATTCATGCAATCAGAAATGTTTTCCTGATTGCATTTATGCAGTTTTCAAACATGTATTATAACTGACCTTATTAAATATGCTGAAGCACCACTTATACAAAATCATACAAAAGCACAGTTCCTCGAGTGAACCTTCAAGTAGCACTTAGAAGCATGAATCAGTGCTAATTGCTTCACATTTATCATCTCTGAAATCACATTATGGCCAAGAGTTCTCAAACAAACAGCTGTGTAGGTCACAGCTTGGCAGTAACTTGCTAGGCAAGTTGTGTGTTCCCTCCATCCCCCAGCCCTTTTTTATTTTTAAGCCCTTCAGCTGAATAATCTGAGGCTGCAGAGAACATGTTCTTTCTTTCTCATCACTTGCATGTCTACTCTGAATTTATAAATACTCAATCAAAATACAGTAAAATAAAATCATTGCTTTATGATGTAGAACCTTGAAGTTCATATTCCAAGCAGTGCCAGGTACTTCATATGCAGAAATTCTGAGATTTCATGTATTCTTGGTAATTTATTGTGGGCCAAACAGAACAATGTTGTAGTTTTACATGTCTTTATGATGATGATAGGATAAAATTTAGCTGAAGATTAGGCATATACACAAATGCTTTTGATGGAAAAGATAAACTAATAATGAATAAAGCCAACTATAATAATCACAGCCCAATCTGAAATGCAGCCTGATGAGCCTGGCACAACAGGGTCATATGTTGTTTTCTCCTAAGTATCAGAGTTAAGTATTTTAAAAAGGGAAAAGTCCTGCTTTTTCCCCCTGTTTTGATGCCTTTAAGTTCTGTAATTGCCTGCAGGAAAACGCTTCACACATACAGTAATGAAATATATTATTTTAAACAGCTACCAGAAATTTATTAATCTAATTTTCTGCTCCATTAACCAGTGCCATGATTGTTCAAAAATCAAGGTATTTCATGAGTCTGAATTTTCCAAATTTGCATGGATCACACTGTTAAGACCTCTGGATGGTAAGGGATGGTGTGGAAGGTAAGTTTTAATTGTGGAAAATCTACAGGCTCTGATGTGCCAATAATCTTTATAATTTTATTTAGAAATTTTAGACAATATGATTTATATAGCATGATTATACCAATATGCTGGATGTTCATTAACAATTCACAGAATGTCTATAACCAAACAGTTTTAACAACGTTAATTAAACCTCTTCACCACTTCCACAGCAGCTGAGTCCGACAGCTTTGCTGATTTCAAGGTTTTCAGTGAAGAACTGAGCAGAGTAAGGCACAGAGCAGGGCTGGTAACTGACCTGTAATCCTAACCAATAATCAAATGAGAAAAGGAAGAGATAGGAAAAAATCCAAGAATTTAATCATTCCTTCAATGCAATTTATGCCACTTACTCTGGTTTTCAATATATGGACAGTCTTTATAGTCTCCCCAACACACACCTTTGTGGGACCTCTGAGTTTGGCACCATTGGACAACTGGGTTCACCAGCTCCCTTGGCCAATTCAAGTTCCACACCACCCCAGCACAACTAGCTCCTGGCACGGTGCAGAGTGAGGAGAGGCTGGCACATAAAACTGTCCAAGGAGGAATGCCAGGGCAGAGGGGACACTCAAGCCAAGCCACCGCTGCCTGCTACACAGCACGCTGGAAACCCCAGATGACTCTTGTGCTTCCTGAGGTGGTTTTCCAAGCCCCTGAAGACAACCACCCTCTGCACTTTCAGAGATGCTCATACACTAAATGAGCTACTTTAATTCAATCTTTTTTTTTTTCCTGTGAAACCGCTAACTTAGAAAGTGTTCAACAGGTTTAGCCTGTACATTCACACTGTCACCTTTAGTGTTTTTCTGATCGCTCCATGACAACATCAAGTTGTGAACTCTAATGCAGGAAAGAAACTCGCAAGCACCCTATGAAATGTTTCTTATTATAAGTTGGTACCGCAAAAAGAAGGTTCATGTAGAAAAAGACTCATGAACATTCAAAAAAACCCTACTAATTTTTAAGTTAAAGGCACAGATACTCTATGGAAACATTAAAGGTTTTTTTAAAGCAATGTAAAACACAATTCTTCCCTGTTCCATTTTCTCCAACCTGAATTAACTGAGGACCTGCAAGCAGTTATATCCAGAGATCTAAATACAAAACTCATTAGATAACTGCACAGGAGAGGGAGAAAGAAAAACAAAAATTCCAGCAGCTCTGTGAGTGCTTAACACATGTTGGAAATAAATAAATGAATAAAGAAATGAACAAAAAGAAATAAATTAATAAGGGGAGGGCACAGGAAATAGACCTCACAGATTTACAATTCACAGAATCATATTTTTAGTCTCCATGCAGCTAAAAAAAATAAATAGGAATTAGACCTTAATTTAAAACAAACAAACAAACAAAAAAAACCAAGCAAACCCCCACACACCCAAAACAACACCCTTTCTCCTTCCTAAAACAAACAAGTCAAAAAGTAACAAAAGATGTTGTAAACCCAACAAAGCAAGGGAAGAAACTTCTTAACAAGCTGCTAGTCCAAAAGCCTCTCTCTGAGCTCTGTTAAGTTTTAGACTCTGGTTTTGCAAACCTCAGCAGGAAGCTACTATCACCCTTTCATCACAACAAAGATGAATTTTGCATTTGAAACAGTTTTCATTATCCTGAATATACGCTAATCTCCTTAAATAAAATTGATTAAACAAACAGATTCATCCTTACCTCAAAGAAAGAGAATTCCCAGGCTATCAGGGGAAGTGTTTCTGAGGCTTTAACATACAAGAAGAAAGACTTAATGTTCAAAAGATACTGCTAAAATGGCAATGTCTTTTTATGCTTACTTTTCATGAAGCTGTTTGCAGGGAAAAAAAGCTTTCTTTGCAATGGTTTCTGACAGCTGTAGAATGTCTCAGAAATCTTCAACCTTCTAATAACACAAGGGTAGGAAATTATTTTGTGATTTCTTTTTTGCTTCATTTTTCTCATTCTATTAATCGTCTCTGAAGTATGACACTACTGCAAAAACGCCATTTAGGAAGCCAAATGAAGCCAAATAATTTCGGCAGACAGGCACATCAGTCATATGTGCTTGACACATTTCAAATGGCACAGCTCCTTTCAAGTTTTGCTCCCTCAAAGGGTTCAGCAAGTGAGCATGTTTTAAAAAACAATTCAGTTCTTATTAGCAGTACTTTAATAAGCAGGAATGATAATGTTACTGAAGAGGACAATTTTTTTTTTTTTTAAATGAGCCAAAACAACACTATCATCTCTCCACTTAGAGCTGTTCATCATTTCAGTTTGTTCTTTTATATATTTTATAAGCCTTTGATATTGATCCTAGGTTTCACGTCATTTTAAATCACTTAACAGCCATTAATTATCACTGCTAAAAAAGCATATTACCCATCACATGGCAGAGTCACTTGTGCCACCAAAGCTCCCACACAGACCCAGGAACAATCACAACCTAGCACCTATCCACATGTGAAATGCACTTTTGTTTCTGGCACAAGAAAGTAAGAAGGCTTCACTGCTGCCCCAAGGGAATGAGACAGTGCCCAGCATCCCCAGGGAAAGCCTGCATGAGGTTATCGTTCAGAGAAACAAAGTCTGTTTTCCATGTACGTATAAAAACCTAAATGCCATGCCTCCTTCATTAGGAAAAAAAAAGTACTTGCAGACTCAGAGAGATGCTTTTCTTCTTGAAACTTAATGAAACCATAGTTTAAAGGTACATCTCTAGAGAACATAGGGAGCAAATCCAGGTAGGGAAGCTTCTTAACTTTGCTGAGAGCTGAAGTAGCAAGCTTTACACCAAAGTACCATGAAATCGCATAGGGCAGACATGGAACCTGCTTTCCTCTGCTGATCAATTTGTCTATGTGCTTGCAAAAGACAAATCGATTTTATTGGTCCTGTGGCAGTTTTCTGAGTGAAATGGCATATAGCAAAGAAAATCTTTAACTACCGTAGGAGAGAGGGAAATTCCAAAGGCCCTTATGAGTACAAGACCAGAAACACTTAACACTGGATATAGTAACTTCTGGTGACCAGAAGCTGCAGCCAGCTCTGTATTTCTGCAGCATCCTCAGATTTACTCTTCTGCCCCATTACAGGAATACTCTACATCTTGTGGAGCCTGCAGCAATGTTTACACTCAGCTAGCAGTTTTCTAAATTGCCTGTTGAACAACACACAGAGCAAGACAGTTTTATACTTCACATGTAGCACAGGCTGCAATTTCATCAACATTTCAAGTGTAATTACAAACAAGATGCATAAACTTTCAGAAATAGCACATAGAAGTTATGTGGCATGTTCTACTGGAAAAGCATGCAAATTATTTCAGCTGTATTGCTGGGCTTTAACGAGATTCTACGTTTAAAAACCTACCTTTTATATATTCAGCCCTCAGGTATTTTTACAAGGACTTCTTAGTCAAGCTGCACCTTCTATTCTCAGTTCTAGCAGAGGAAGATTTAAGAGAGACTGTTATGATGATCTGTAGGAATGAAACTGGGCCAGGAAGCCACTTTCCAAGAGCTGCCACTGAACTCAGGAAATTAGTTGAGAAGATATCTCTGAATTGCCTCTCACCCAGAAGAAACACACACAATGAGACTAAAGAGCTTGTCCATTTTACTAGATCAGCTGAATTCTGTGCTCAACATACTCACTGCAGAAAAACTAGATTTGACTTATAAATGGCTCCAGACCATTTACAAGCATTACAAAAATACAGCAAACATTTGGAGCAAACACTACAGTCTTCACAAAATCCTCACCACTAGTAGTAGAGTTTAGATAAAAAGCTAAAGCAACACACAGACATGCAATACAAAAGACGCAAAACATCTTTCCACAGAACAAATGAAATGGTGTTTCTGTCAGTATGAGTTTCTTCATATATGGTCTGCATAGACATTTTAAAAAATAAGACAATGCCTCCTACCCCCGCCTTTCAAAATTTTCTATTCAGAACATGAACTAAAAAAATTGATCTTTTCTGCTTAAGCTGACCCTGAGAAGTACTCAGCCTCCTTAGTTGCAAAATTTAACAAGATTTGCAATGATCCTGCTTTTCTAGATTAAATTTAATGAAATCTAGTGCAACAGCAGAAAATTATTTATGGAGAAGTCTTTAGGGAAAAAGCAAGCACGATAAACTGTTAATGAAGAAAGGGGAACTCAGCTAGTGATTCAGTCTACCCCACTGAAAAATATTTGAATAAAGCTATACGCTATCTAGTGTCTACACCTCCAGCTATAAACTTGGATTAACTATTGTGTAACTCAAAAGATCTTGTAACTATGTAATCTATTACTTAAAAGTTGTTCAGATAACACAACAAGAAAGAATGCAAGAAAGCAGTCTTCTAAATAGAAATCTTCACTCCAGTGCTATCAACTGCCAGAGAACAGATCATTCTCTTCTTATTTTCATTACATAGAATCACAGAATCTTTAAGCTGGAAAAGACCTCAGAGATCGACTTCAACTGTATCTGTCTACTCCTAAATCATGTCCCCAAGCACCCGCTCTTTAAACAGCTCCAGGGATGGTGACTCAACCACCTCCCTAGGGAGCCAGTCCCAGTGCTTGATAACCCTTTCCGTAAAGAAATTTTTCCTAATGTCCAATCTACACTTCCCCTCATGTAGCTTGACACCACTTCATCTCATCCTGTCATCTGTCACTTGGGAGAAGAGACCAACGCTCACCTCTCTGCAACCTCCTTTCAGGCAGTTGTAGAGAACAATAAGGTCTCCCCTTAGGTTTGCATCTTTATGCTAGAATAAAGTCTGGGTCGTAGATTCTATGATTCTATGACAACCATAACCTTCTGTAAATAATTCACATGTCATTATACACAGCACTTTCTAAAACATTTAAGTTTATATAATTGCAGTAGGCAAGAAAACAGGACAACTGCATGCAGATTTTTAAAGACATTCAGTGGCTATTTAGGATGTTGAAGAATTGCACAGAAGCAATTTGAATGACTTCTACAAGTAAGTACTTTTTTCATCTATTACATTCAGCATCAAGTAACCATCAGCTTTTGTAAGGCTGTTCACAGGAGCAGGGATGCTACTTCTATGACTTACAGAGTCTATTAAGGCACATTTCTTGAATGTAGAGGAGAAAATAATCTGAAGGTATACTTTGGTGTGTTATGAGACAGGAAAAAAGTAATTCAAAATGAAGAAATGTGTTGATGAAATTAATGTTTTCTAATCTACTTTCAAAAATAAATTGATTTCTATAAAAAAAAATAAAAATCCTGAGACCAAATTTCACACACTTCTGTTTCATTTACAGTAACTATCACATCTACAAGGATTCAAGTGTTGGGACACATATAGAACAGTCATCGTCAGTAAAGACAACTTAGAGAGTAGAGCAGGAAGCTTCAAACTGTGAACCAGATGGCTCCCTAAGCAGGGAAGCCTCCCCCTCAAATTTACCTCCAACTTATTCTGTCCATTTAGAATGAGGTTTCCCTGTCAAAATAGCAGGGTTTGGAAACATGTATTGTGATATCAATACAAAACTCCCAGAGATCAAAACAAAAAAATCATGGAATTCCTGTCCCACCTAGTCCGGGAGTCTTGGTCTGTTGATAGACTTCCAAGAACATTTTTTTCAGATTTTGCAATCTAAGTATTCCTCAAAAGCTGTGGGTTTTTCTGGTGGGCGATTTAAACATTTTTTAGCTGACATTACTTTACACCTAGATCCCTCTATATTCGATATCAGAAAAGGAGAAAATAGAACAAGCTTTTTCCAAGTAGTCTTGCCCCAAGTTTGCTGTGATCACCATTGTAAGGATCGTTCACTAAGGCTTTTCCAGAAGGCCTACAAATTGTTAACAGAAATGCTTCCAGACATAATACACAGTATAACAGATAGAGCAATCCTACTATGTCATAAAAAAAATCGTATGTATCAGCAGACAATACTACCAGCAATACTCATTCAAAACATTCTATCAGACCCACGTTATGCTTAAAGCAGCAGTGTCCCCTTGTACTGCCACCTCAACTCTGTACTTGGATATACACAGTCTTGCTTAAGAACTTAATATTGCTTCTGGCTCCTCTGCAGGTGCAGTGTTTTTAATTCTGTTTCTGGGTACGCTCAGATGCTCGCTTCTTACTCCAGTCTAGACATTGCAATAGAGAATCCAGCATCTGAGCTACAGATAAGGTTATCAGATGGCAATACTCTCTTTAGCTCATCTGAATCCCACACCTGATATAATGCCATTTCCCTCTGTGCTGCAGAGTGGAAAATTAAGTACATCTTTACATGCCAAGTTTTGTGTAGATTTCCTGTCAGGAATCCCAAGGGTTACCAAGACGTGACAGAGAAGAAAATGTTCTTCTCCTACTCTCCTACCCTCTTGCCAATAAATTTCCTTCTTTGTCCTCCTTGTGAAGGATATGTCAGCACCGGAGAGGGAAGGCCACATTCTTTCACATTTCCCACTGGAGATCTACAGTTTTTTGGTCCTCTTTTGCAAAAGAAATACATTATTTATATTTCAAACAGAAGATCACTACTGGTTATTAAATATCAAAACCATCTGATTTCCAAAGGTGCAGATGTGGAGCAATTCTACTCAAATCAGCAGAGATGTATGGTGGTAAAGGGAAATTACAATGACCACCTCTCACTTCCAAAGTACCACAGAGCCATCTGTTTTGTTATAAAACACTTCTCAAATGAATACAAGACAATCAGACAATTACGATGCAGCAAGTATTCAGTTACAGTAAAGTTCTAGCTGTGTTTGAGCATCTTGAGAATCTCTATTTAACTACATAGCACAAAAGAATACAACACAGGAATTCAATCCTAAATTTGTAACATTATCTTTTATTGACAACTACTTTCACAAGTATGAGGTTAACTTTATACTGTTCTTTAGAGCTCGGAATTGTCATCTGTCAGCATAAGTTTTGCTGTGATTACCATAAAATGATCCTCCGATCTTTATCAACTGAATGGATATGAAGTGCTATGAGTCTTCAAGTAGGAATTCTGAGAGTTACTGAATTGCTTTCAGAACAGCTTATTAGTATTACTGCTAAAATGAAATACTAAAGAACTTTCCACAAAAAAGAGAAGTACAAAAGAAAATCTAGGACACCTCTCAGTCCTGTAATTTATTGATCTTTATCACTGTATGAATATATTTTTTTCTATATAAAACACTGAAATTACTGAAAAATACTTAAGTATTATAACTATTTTCTGTGGAATAAGAGAAAGAGTAGCCTGCAAGAACCTCTTCTCGACAGGTCACATTTCATCTTGATATTCATCTATTTTAGAACATTAACATTTTAATATCATAATGCTGAAATTTTTTGGCCATCTATAGACTATCATGTAAAATATGTAATATAGCAGTATTTAAAGAACTGCACATGCAGTTTGCCACAGAAAAGTTAAAGCTCTGCAACTCAAAGGCATTGGAATTTTTTTAGATTTGGTGCCATTTTAATACAACACTTGCTCCCTTTGGTACTGTAAATCATTTCAACTTAAAAGTATAGAAAGATCATGTATCAGATGGTACCTGAATATTGATATGAAAGGTTAGATTCACCTAAGGTAGTTCTCCAGGTTTCCTTTAGTCAATAGGCAGACGCAGGCACCACTGCTCTCATTCTAACACAGATATCCAGATGAATCACATCTGAGAAGTCATCATCTACTTCACTCCTGTGGCTGCAAAACAAGTCTAACCAGTTGGGTGAAATACAGCTACAGCATAGGTAGCTCAAGTTAGACAGCAGTATGGACACTGATTCCAGTTCACTTGGAAAGACATTTTCACTACCCCTTTATACGAGTTGCTCCCCAAAACTGAGACCTGTCCTCCACTTAAAAAAACTGAGAACAGTTTATAGGTGACTTTGCCCTGCTGAGCCAACATATGGTACTTCAGTCTAATCACAGCAGGTGTTCCTGCCGGAACCCTGATTATTTCAGCTAACTATGGAGTGATAAACAGGGAAGAGAAGACTAATGAGAAGCAGGAATGGAAAGGAAAGGTCAGGGTAAAGTCCTAGCACTTTCAGCACCTGAGATTTTTAGCTTATGGAAAAAACAGAGTTCTCCAGGGAGTCATTCATTCATGGCACAAGGAAACCATTTACTAGAGTCCAGCTAAGGTATTTATGGGACTACAGCATGGTGATCTTTGCAAGCCTCAAAAATACTGGTATATTATCTGTATTTGTCAATACAGGGATAATTGTACAGTTATCCCTGCAATGGCAGGAATGGCAAGTAACAGGAATGACATGTAACATTGCTCCCACTCCCAAGGTGTTTGGACAACAAGCAGGGGTACACAGTTTAGTGACTTCAGTCAGACAGGAAATCTGAAGGGACATGTAATGAAACGTGGTTTTCTAAACCCCAGACATGCACCTTCCAGATGGAACCGCACTTCCTCTGTGATACAGTCGCCAAGGGTAAAAACGCTTGTGTATTTGTCATCTTCATGAAATCCCCACCATAACAGCTCTGAAAATGCCAAGCAGTGGGATAAAGACTCATATCTATGCAGATGTGACGGATGGCTTTAACACAGTACAAGTGACACTTAAAACCTGCAGCTGCTCCTCTAGCCCTTACATCAAAAGTACGGCACTTAGATATTCTCCAGTCCAGTCATGGGTAAGGATGGCAGATTTTAGTTACAGCCTGGATTCAATTTGCATATGGGCTGATTAATTGGGCTGTATGTGGGAGAAATTGATTTCACTTAGATGGAAAACTCAGTAACACAGTAGCAGCTGTGTTGTACATAAAACAGCATGACTAGGCATGCATCTGTGGGTACATAAGAGCCAAATAACACTCTTTAGCTTGCACTATATAAATCAAACCAAGTCACCAGATTATGTGAGTAATATTATAATGAGGTATTTGTATTTATTTGTTATTTAAAAATGCAATAATAAGGTACTTGAACCAAAAGCAGGCCACTTCTATATGGGAAAAAAAATTGAAAATCCAGAATTCACATGGATTCAAGCTTTCCCTCATTTAACAGAAAATCTATTGTTAATTTTTAAGACATTTTCCCTCACTAGACATATTGCAATAGTGATAGAGAAATAGTAGGAAGAGCCTACCTTGAGTCAGCGTGCAAATTCAAGCCCTGCCTGCGCTGATTTAAATATCAGAAGTAGACACAGCTGTGCATCTCCATACAAGTGAGAAAAGCAATATTGCAGCAAAGTGGCAACTTATTCTTCTGCCTTTTTCTGGTCTCTCTCTGTCCCACCTATCTTAAATTTCATAGCTGTTTCATTTTCCTGGTTTGCAATAACATGTACAATTCCTAGTCATAGACTTGAGAAAGACATCTTCAACTGCCCATTTATTTAAACTTCAGCCTATGATCAGGGTTTAAAGGTACAGCTACTATCCTACACAATGGCATTTATCTATAAATAGAACAAAATGTTATAGAACATTATTTCAGGGTAACACAACTCTGCTCATCTAATCTTATGCTTCTCTGCCAGAGCTGACCACTGACAGGCAATGCCATTTCATCAACACTTGAAAAGTTTCAGATTTCTTCCCTTATTTCCTAAGGAAATAAAATTCCTAAATATTTGAAAACTTTTACAAAAGTAGTTCACCATGATGTTTGTTTGCCAGCTGGCAAAATAAATATTTTCAGTGCTTATTTCCTACTAGTTAAGCCAAGACAGCTCCAGAGCTTGGAAAACATCCACACTTGAAAATGGGACATTTAAAAGGTACAGTGTAGCGATATTATTTGTAAAGGCTACTTAGAGTCCAGGCAAATATTGCCCCCCAAAAAGTCACTAGAAGTAAAACGTCAAGACTTAGGGCTTAAACAGAATCTTTTCTTCCTTGCTTCATTTGCTGAACCAGCTTGAAATGGTTACGTAAAGATGACACACCATAAATCTGAAAGAACTGCACTACTATCACATAAAGAGAAAAAAAAAGAAAAAAAGACATCTTAATACTTGAAAAACACATTTTATATAAGCATCACACTTAGAAAATGACAGCCACATCCACTGGAAAAGAACACTGTGTCTCAACTCCCACAGAGCACAGCTCAGCAGGAGTCACATGCATCACAACTGTTTGTTCAACCACTCAGTATGGACAACAAAATTCAGCTATAAAAGACTATCAGTAGTTTATGAACCCTCTGCCACTTTTCTCTCCCCTCCCCCATCCCACCAGAAAGGGGAAGAAATACTGTTTGTGGGTCCTCTAGGTCTCTGTTTTCCAAAACTACCTCTTGTAACAGAAAATATACGTTTGCACCAGTCACAACTATCTGTACTTGAAACGCTGAAGTAGTCAGTGCCACCTAATTTCAGTTTGGTGGCTATAAAACACAGCAAGTGGAGGAAAAAAACCAAACAACCCCTAATCCTCTTAGCTCAACCTATCTGTATCAGGATGTGAATCACAGAATCACCATACCATTCAGGTGGGAAAGGATCCCAGGAGGTCTCTAGCCCAGGTCTCTAGCCAGTCAAAGCACAAATACACAACTTATTTCATGTTACTGAATGCCCAATATATGCAGAAATAGATGTCTTAGATGAGTCTGTGATGTGCACCAAATTTTCAGGACTGCCCTCATGGTCCATTACTTTCAAGAATATGCCTTGCAGCCATTTGTTCTAAAACTGGATCTGGACATCTGGGCTCAATCACCTCAGCACCCGCTCCTTACAGGAGTCAGGGACTGCCACTTATTTCTGTGGGAGATGTTTGCCCCAGATTCCAATGAACAGGATCTCTTCAGTCTTTCTAGCTGCAAAGGTATTATTTCTGAACTACATATGAACCAAGTATTTCCTGAACTACATAGTAAAACAGAATCAAGAAGCAGTGCTATATTTATACAGTACTTTTGGGAATTTCCCTATCACAAGCTTGCTTTCTGCACAAGTCAGTCCACAAAATTGACTTTTCCCTTTTTTACTACAGGCAATAACAGAATTTCCCAATATTGAAGACAGGGTATCTGGAAGATCTTCTCTATCAATTGGCCCATCGTGCTTTCTCATGAACAATACAGTAAACCAATGTTTCATTCAGGTGCACCACAGTGTAATACTCCATCCAAGAGAAAAGCGTTTATTTCTAATGCTTTTATTGATCTTAATTTTTGTTATTTGCCCGAATGCTGCTAAAACCATGGCATAAGCAAACCAGCCTAATGCTTAGAACATGCCGAAGTCTCAATATACAACATCACAACAATAATGCTAATCAATATTTTTCTTTTATCCACTGCTGGAAAAACACCCAGTCATTCCTCAGAAATTTCTGTTACAATTCTTTAAGATTAAGAGGCATTGGTTTGACTATTAAGGATGTTCTTTTCATGCCAGTGAGCTCCAGCTTTGTCTGTGTTTCCAAAGGCTTTCAGATTACTGCTTGAATGATACTATTTATCAGGTGGCATACAAATGAATTTTGATAATGCTCTTTCTATTCTAACAGAGAATCCATATTAACAATGAAACATCTCCAGACAAAACAGCACTATGCAACAATAATAAAGTGCATCATGATTTAAGGAAAAAACAAAACAAAACAATATCTGGGGGGGCTGAGTCCCTGAAAACTATGTGCTTTTCTTCATTCTGCAGATGCAGGATTACTGGAGTTATATCAGCAAATTTTTGGCTAATGGCCAAACCTGATTCATCATAACAGTATTCCAGTATTATGCTTTGTGATTCTATTAATTTTGTTATTTCAATGAAGAACAATGGCTTAAAATTGACAATAGTGAATCAGGCTTGGAGTATCTGAACTCTTTCTACAGACTGACTTGTATAGAACTGTGTGGGGTAGAAAAAAAAAGGCTACAATTTGATTTATTTATATGAAAAATAAAATAGAATATTAAAAAATAAAATCTACAAATCACTAAGTAAATGCAACAAAAGGCAAGAAGGGAAATTACATTTCTTAAGAACTACCCCAACACATGATAGTTTATTTCCAAAATATTGTGTATTCAATAGATACACAAACTCAGTCCCTGTATTCTCAATGATCCAAGTCTTTGTAAGCTCCATAAATCACAAGGAATCACAAGCAACATATTCAAAATAAACAAATACAGAATTAAATGACCTCTTGAAAGAAAAATAACCACCAGTTTAGAAACGGTTTTGAAACTGCTAACTCGCATAAATGGAAGATTATGAATCATACCTGATTCCACTCAATTCCCACTGGTAATAATAGAATAATGCTTAATTCATTAATCACTGGAAAAGACAATAGCGTTGCAAACATGTTGAGACTACTGCATTAACGTTCACCATGGTGCAAGATTAATGCACAGCTTACACAATAAAGGCCTAGCCAGCAATATTGCCCTTTATTAAACTGAATCTTCTTTCCATCTTGACCTTTTTATTCAGCAGCCTGCCCTGGAAATCAAAGCTATAGAGCACGTTGGTTTTTTGCTGATCCCTCGACTCTAGTTTGTTCACAAGCCATAAAGTTAGAGTCACAACGCTAACCTTCTCTGTTTTAAGCAATATCTTGCAAAGTTGCCAGTGTAATAGCAGCATGGGTCAGTCAGACCCTGTCTTTCCAACACGGGAACTGGCTCCTGGTGGTTCAGGTGATTCTCAAGAGCTGGTCAGCATCTGCGCTGCCTCATCTACAGTATTTCTTAAACATGTTCTGAGTCCTTCTTTAATTCCTATTTGGCATGCTTCCCATGCTCTTAATTTTCCATTACAGCAAGGGATTTGTAATAAACACTTGATAAATACATTTCCCACAGGCATCACAGCAAATCTTCCATCACTTGACAGAATTATCACATAAACAGTAAGATGCAAGGCAGTGACTTCCAATAACTGGAAGAAAATCACTAATTGCAGTTGCATAAAGAACGTATAAAATTAAAATCAAATTTGGCTGTCCCCAAATTCACTTGCAGCTGGGTCAGCAAAGCCTCTATTAGCAGCAGGCTGAAAGAAGTAGGCAGGGCAGCTAGAGCAGCACCACGCTGCGGAGACCTGGATTCTATTCTTGTCTCTGCCCTTCACCCAGCAGTGTCAAAACCAAAATTTACATCACCTCTCTGCTTCAGACTCCTGAAATGGAAACACGCTTTGTGACTGCAGAGAAAGTACAATGCACAAGAGTAATGGTTTCCCACTACTCCATCCTCACTGTGGACATGTTAAGATGCCTTTAAATCTCAAGAAGGGTAAGAAAGCTTTGAGGTCCTGTCCAAGAATGGGATCAAAGTGCCTGATTTTCCACCGATTCCTTTGGTTATGGGCAAGTGTCAGCATAAATAAAAATCTGGTCCCAGTTTTCAATCAGTCCTGAATTAAAATAACCTTCAGTCTCCAATGTCAGTGTTTGACCAATTAAAATACATTGCTAACTGATAGTCTTCCAGAGACTCCTGTGTTTTATTATTTCTATTTTCAATAATGTGAATTTAAACATCATAAGCCAGGAAGTCATAGAAATCTGGAGATCAAACTGTCAGCCAAGGGATTGCAAAAAGGGAAGATGAATTTATGTGGAAGGGTTTTGTTTGTCTTTTAGCTTTAGAACATTTATAGTACATCTTACATTTTCAACTATTTCCCAGCATTTTGAAGGTAGATACAAATGTCAGATTTGCCGCCAAGAGCCAGTTTGTAAGACAGGCCAAATAACTTCAGGTATTTGCTAAAACACACGAGACTGATTTGAAGTTTAATTGCTCTCTCGTGTTCAGGTGCCAAAGGCCAGTTAAGTTCTGCTTCATTCCATGTCCAAATTCTAACTCAACGTGCTATGTAACAGGACAAAACAAGCACAAGAGTCCTGTAAGGAAGCACATCCGTGGGGTGCTCCCACCTTCCTTTCTGCCTCACACAATAAAAATTAACCTTATCATTGTACAGAACTTTGAAAATATAATAAACGTCCTACTAATTAGCAGTGCTTAATTGGTCTCTGAAGCCCCCTGGCTCAGTGCTGAGTTCCCCTGAGGCTGCGATACCAGCACGGTTGGGCTGGTAGCCTTGGTTGGATGCAAACAGCGAGCTCCAAGCAGACACGAGGTTTCTGAGCCAGGAACTGACAAGAAGCCAGGCGGCTCTTTTAGTGCGATGACAGAAACAAGCTGATAAAGCCAACCTCTCCGAGCAGGGTTAACCTACACCTTGTGGCTTCGAGTTGATCCGAAACACAGCCAGAGGGACTTCGTATCTGCCCAACACACCACGTAAACTTTCCATTTGCCAGGCACTAGGGCTCAGATGTCTTAAGCAGCAACCACCATACAGTGGAACACCCAGGAGATCACATTTGAATCTCTACTCAAATTACTATATATATAAACTACTGAAAACCCTTGAAAACTATAGAGACAGTGCTTGAACCAGGGACCAAAATGCAGGCATTAGCCTATGCTGCTGTTTGGATTTCTTTCTATTTTTTTAATGAAACAGATTGTCATATAGTCACATGCACTTAAGAGCTTGAGTCTTGGCACAAGCATATAATGCTTTGGGACGAATCCAACTCAGCTTACATCTGGGTCACATTAGCTCAGTTTCTCCCTCTCCCTGACCACAGTTATTTTAGCTGCTTGATAAAGGAGCAGTAAGAGTTTTTAGGGAAAAACATAATATTTAACTGAAAAGAAAAAAAAGATACATTAGAAAAAGATGTTTTAAATGTGAACCTATAGCAAAGGAATTCAAATTGAACCCAATTATATAAAATTATTTTCAAAGTTCTAATAGCTATAAATGAGGAAATAATTCATGACAGAAATTCCAATTACAAAAAGGAATTATATGCTCTGCAGCAACTAGTTTTGTGACATTTATAATACACAAGAAATCATGAAGCTTCATTATTTGAATTTACCAGTGCTACAGATGCTGCACTGAAATCTAATTAAATAGATCCAGTAAGACTTACAGATGGTAGACTACAAATAGGGGATTTGCTGATCCACGCATTGTTTTAAAATGAATTCTCAATGACCTCTAAATAAACTGCCAATCAACCTTGATTTTAGCAGGGCATATTGGGAAAATACACTGCAAATCCAGAAAATATTTTCACCTTGATTTAACATCTGTAAATGTATCAGGACAAAAAAGGATATGTTTTCCTTGGCCTCAGAATCTCTCTGTAGGAACATTATCACTTGTGTTGCATTTTTTACAGACTTAACGACAAGGGTGCAGCTCTTGCACAGTGAGATTTCTTGGAAAATTAAAAAAAAAAAAATAAGGAAGGGGTCCTTAATAAAAGAATTCCCACTTCCAATTCCCTCCCTCTGCTCCCTTTCAATGTTCTTAGGTTTCTCAAATGATGTAGTACAGGTGGAGCCACAGATTTTAAAGAGTCCATAAATTCCTCTGATGTCCTCTGCTTTTTCTTCCCAAATACCTAACTTTTCCCACTATTTACAACTGTAATCAATTAAATTCACAGTAACTTTGCAAAATCATCACGCTGTGATGAAACATATTTTTACAAATAGTGAAAGGACATGGCTGCTGCATTCTTAGTAGAATTCCAAAATTGTCATGGTTCCTCTGAAAATCATGGCAGAGGAAAACGACCTCCTAGATTTCCCAGAATCACCTTCTAAAGAATTCATAGTCCATCAGAACTTTGAGGGGTTCTTGCATGTTCAGATAGATTGAAGTACAAACAATGCTCTGTCTTAACTCTTCAAACTAGAGCTCCTATAATCTTCCAAATACTTGCACTTAATATGCTCTCTAGTAGGTGCCAGTGAACTTCCTATTTTCCATTAGAAGCATCCAGTGTTAGCTACTGTCACTTACTAAGAATAAATATACATATGGTTCCATATGATGTTCTTTTTGCCACTGCCTCAGCCAAATCACAATTCAAAACGGGGCCCTTTTAAAAATAAAATAAAACAAACCAGCCCTCTAGATCCCCCAAAATCAAACAAAAAATCCCAAACAAAACAAAACATAAAGCAAAACGAAAAGAATAAAACCAAAAGTAAGAAAGAAAGGTGGGAAAAAAATGTTGGCGGTAATGGCTTGCAAATTTTAGCCCTTGAATAACAGGGGTCATTGCCTTAACAATTCCAAACAGCATCGTGGCACTCAGGGTTGACTGCAAACTGAATATTCATCCTCTCTCTCCTGAATGCATGTTTAAAATGCTGCCACTTACCCAAAGTCCTTTCAAAAGGAAAGCAACTTTGTGGGTCCTGTATTTCCATTTACTGAGCCCTTGGGCTAAGAGTGGCACCTTGCCAATCTGTATTTGATTCAAGAATTATTACAGCTTTATTGTTGTCCTCTTGGAGTTTCATAAACTTGCAAAACTATCGCTGCAGTCTCAATCACAGTTATACTTATCTTCAGCTATAAGTTGTTGCAAATTATTTGGAACATTGCTTATTATTATGCTATGAGTTTGTATTTCTGATACATTTGATTTTCTGCCATAACAGATGGCAGAAGAGACAGTCTTGATAGATAGTTTGGATTTCTCTAGTGATTCCCAGAGACTTTACTTATTTATATTAACTAATTACATTTATGTTATATTTATATTAACTGGTTTATTAATTTCTTCATTTGGTGCCTCTAATACGAACACACTTTAAGCTCCGAGGGTGGCAAGATTTTTATCTAGATGGAAGTTTTTTGCTCAGGCCCAAATCTCTTGAATAAGTTATTTCACCATCCCAGATGCTTCAGCCAGAGACATATTCAAAGGAAAATTTACAATTAGACTGTCCTTACATATCACATCTCCAGACTGACAGAACACTCTGCTAGACTAGAATAGGCCATTACTGGGTATGAAAACCATGTCCTTGCTGACCTTGCACAGAATAGCCTCAGAATCAAGGACCGATAGACAACATTCATGAGCCTTTATCCTGTAACTCGCTCTAAGGAATACTTGGATCTTGCTTCTGCTCCATTTATTGCTGTTCTTCCATTATCTTCATTAAAAGCCGGCTCTAATAAAGCAGCTAGTATATTTTTCTAGTTGCACAGCAATAAAGGCAAAATATGAGCTTAGATCAATTATCTGCTACATGCTACTCCATATTAAAAACTATGAAATATGTAGCATATTAATCAGCATTATGTTAAGACTCCTAAGCATTAGAAAATGTTAGGCAGATGAGTCTGAATGCTTTGACACTGATAATTTCTGGTGTTTACTGATGAGTTGAACTTCATTAGGCTATGGAAGGTGAGAGTTGAATTTTACTGCTCACGGCTTATTCTGTGTTGCCGATGCTCAGTGACTACAAGGACAGACATGACAGAGACTCTTCTGAGCACTAGAAAGCCTCAGCAAAGACACAGTCAACAACCAAATGTAGCAACATCCATACACTGTGTGGTGATAAGATCAGGGCTCAAAGAAGAAGCAAAACAAAGATCAAAAATCCCTTTCAAGGAGACATTTTCCACTAAGAATCTTTGTAAAAGAAAGATTGCTGCTATTACCTCTGAAGGTCATCAAGTTCTCCCTATGTCAGACTAAAAGTGACTAACTTTCCAATGGACTCTCACTGATAACAGTTGGCTAAACATCCTATCTCCTTTTTCACTGAGATGCCTTTCCGTGCCAAGTCCAGCGCCAGCCTCGCAGGTACCTGGTGCTGCAGTAAAGTCACTGAAGTATCAGTCAGACAGCGACTTCCACTCTGGCTTCCTAGTCACATACGATGAAATCCTACGTCCAGCAGCAGCAATAACTACAACAGGGGAACTTGCTGGGAGAGTTACTGTACCGTGGAAATACCCAGCAGACACTGACGACTTCTGACAAGCACGTCCTATGGGAAAGCAAACCAGTTCCTTCTGTCTTAGGCCATAGGTCACTTCTCTTTGCAAAATGTTGTGGCTCAGGCTGAATAATATAAGCTGAATAAAATATAAAATATAAATATAAGCTGAATCTTGGCTTTGGAGAACTTCACACTGGCAAGAATCTGACTTTACTCAGCAATAGTGAGACATTTCCCTTCCATTACCTGCTTGTAGAGCCGCACTCTGTCCAGACTCCTGCCAGGATACACTTCACACCATCTCCAGGATTCACAGACATGTCCTGAAGACATTCATACAGCTGCCCTGAAGACAGGCTTGCTGTGTTTAGTGATATGGAGAAACATGCTAATGACAGAATAATTCTTGAATGTTTTTGCATTGCCAAGCAGGACTGATACTACCAGAAACAGAATTCTGCTTTTATACAGTTGCACTAAACTCAGTGAGAGATTTGTCAGGGTGATGTCCATTTTTGAACAAAGTTAACAAAGGAAGTTTCAGCTTTTCTTATAAAAGAAACAGAAGGAACTATGTGAAACTAAAGTTCTTTTTGTGAGGTGTGAATTGTAACTCCTACATCTAAACTCATCAACTCCTCCCTGGTGCCTTTGGGAAAACTTGCATCACCAGATCAGGGGATGTTACTTTCTCTTCGTGTTTTCACCGGGAGGGGGTAATGCTCACTGATGACCCAGGATATTTACAATTTTTCAATTAATAGTAATTACAGTTAATTTCTCAACTAGAGAGCAAAAGACAGCATGCATTCAGGCATATATAAGAAAAGGCTAACAAAAGACTTCATAAAGACTTAATAAAATCAGCTACTTGGCTTTTATGAGGTCTGCTGTTTAGTTTCATTAAGGCTTGCCGATTTTAGCATTCATTCAGCAGGAGACAGTGGTTCATCCCCAGTTCTTCTGGAGTCTAACCAGATGGCCACTATTTCTTGCCTTCCTGCAACAGCTTGTCAAGAGACTAGAAGAAATATGGGATCTCTCTGAAAAATACAGGGATTCTTCCTGAGGTCTATGGGAAAAAAAAGCAGTCCAGATCAGACACCAACGTTTGCATTGTCTAGAACTTTCTGCTTTACCTGCTAGTGCCATTTTCATCTTCAGTGGATTTCCACTTCAGCAGTGAGCCATGACATACCCAAGACACGCATAGTTCTAGATAGTGTGAAAGACCATATACACCAACCCACTCTGACTGCTGAATTTAGTTGCAGAATTCTGGACTGGTTTAGCTATTGGCTCATGAGACTCTTTAGATGTTCAGTACCTAATCTGGCTGTCACAGCAAAAAGACCTTTATGTTGCATTGCACCACAGAAGCACTAGAACTCTGCACAAGCAAATAACATCTGCACGAGTAAGATAGGAATTGCAGGTAACAATGGCTGTTATTTTCTTTTTAAGTTCTCCAAATGCATACAAGTTCTTCGGCATCACTTAAAGGTACCGTATATTAACAGAAAACTAATTAAAAACAGCCCTTTATAATAAACTCCCTGCTTTTATCCTTCTACTCAAACCACGTACAGTTAAGCAGCTGCATTTGATAGCAAAGTGATTGTTGGCACGTAATTAATCATACGTGACAAAAAAGTTATTTTCATTATCATCCAGGATAATACATCAACAAATACCACAGAAGAGCCTCTATGACAAAAGCTAATCCACAGGAGGATCCTCTCAAATGCAGGAAATGTTTCCTGGTAACTGACAGCACGGCACTGTATAATGGGAAGTGTCATTCATGCCCTCTTATCTGATGTTTTAATGGTTATCTATTTACACCAAGAAACCACACAGCAAAATGACCAAGGACAAGTGTGTAACAAATCAATAGCAACCTTAAATCAAAGAGTAAATTATATGGAAGGGAAGGAAAAAAGAAAAAAGTGTTTCAAAATACTCTACTATCATTCATTAATGTCAATGCATAGGACTTAATCGGAAAATGGACATCTCCTTTAATAAATCACTAAGTAGCAACACTACTTTGAAATAGGAATTTAAACTTCTCCTTCCTTACAGCTGCCAGTCTCAATAAAACCCATGTTTTTCTACTTCAGAGATGCCTATCAGATTGTGTTACACAGCCTAAAACTTGGAGTCCATTGAATCAACAGCGGGTAGTCACAGACTGAATAAAATGTATTTATTTCTTCTTTCATCATTCTCCCTTGCAGCTGATGTCCAGTAAAGTACAAGTGAGTGAATTAATGCCTTCTGATCATAAACATCTCACTGCCATGTTATTTTGCTCAAATGTTGAAATCAAATACAGCACTGTTGGTGAAATGTAGCAATTTCAGTCCCATTGGCAAGCTCCTATCACTGCCAATGGCTTGTTACTGTGGATAAGAGCACATATAAAGCATAAGAAGAAAACCTGAGCAAGGGATTTATTTTTTTAAGCCCTCACACATGAGCCAAAAACATTACAGGATTTTCCAGAAGATACGAGAAAAAGGAAAGTGTGGGATTTTGCTCAGCTTTTTATATTCATGTTATTTTTCACTCATATTTTCAACAAGATAACCACATAACTGAATATATTTGCACATTTCTCACAAAAAAAAGTTCATGAGAATCATCACTTATACGAATCACTGCCATTATTAAATTATTTTGGGGGAATATAGCATACATACCTGAACATACATAGTTTTTTAAGAAGAACAGCAGGATATATTTCTACTGTATTATAACCAAGCATAACACAAGTTAAGGAAACACAGATGAAAAGCTTCAAATCTGCCATACAAACCACTTCAAATTAAAAATTGGGGGCTCACCATGGAGAATACCAATAAAGCATTCAAACTCTGGCTTTAATATTCTCCTCCAGTTGGTATGCAAACTGAAGCAGCACAAAGTACTGTATTTGGGGCACTTTAGATGGGTTGTCAGATGAAATGCTAATAGTAAAAATTGCCATATCAAATGCAATATCACAGGAAATAAAATCAATTTGAGAAGACTGCTTGTATCCAAAATTACTCTGAAGTACAGTATCAGAAAAGACGCACAGACTCATTCAGTAGGAATATCAGAGCTCCCTTAGATTAGAACTGCTAATTTAAACAGATTAAAACTGCCAGATCATAATTAAGGTAACGCCCTTCCCCTTCCTTCCTTCCTTTTCTTTCTTCGTATTTAGAAGCAGTTATTATTTCCATGAACTTTTAGTTCACACTTTAAGAGTTTAGGACATGACATATATAAGTACATGCTTTGGGACTCATTATAGTGCAGAAAAGAATCCAAGAACTAAGTAGCATCCAGGACGCCTTCCTGCACGTATAGATGACTAATATAATTACCTTGCCACAGTGCTCCAGGCACTCCTGCTGATACTGTTATAAAACACAGTAGATAAATTTATTTAAAAAAAAGTAAAGAAAGAAAAAGTCATCTGCATCTAATGCAAGTTAGAAATAAAGACATGAAAAATGGTTATAAAGTTCTGCTGGGAGTGGGCATTAGTGCACCCAGTACAAGTGCTGCTCCTAAGAGAAAACACATAAAATAACCACCTGTTCCTTACAGTTTTCATCTTGACATCTGCTGCTGGACACAGGCCAGATACTAGGTTAGGCAGACACTTGGACTTGGCCAGTAGGATTGCTGTTCTGAGCATAAGAATGATAAGTGGGAAACTAACTAAGTAAATAAATGAAAATAAAAAAAAACAAAACAGTTTTTTGTGGTAGAAAGAAAAATCTTCGTTCTAACAAACTAGATGCAGCATTGTGAACATCAATAGCAAGGACAGAAACACTTGCATACAAATATAGAGTCCTTTTTTATGAAGGTTAATGTAATCTTCAAAGGCAGCAGACGCTATTTCCTGCAAGTGATAAATTCCTGCATTTTTACATATTCACTGGAGACAGACAAGAAAGGATTTCAGTCGCACATTGCAATAAGCCAACCAACAGCCCTTCTACTAGCACAGCAGTAGGCTAGTAGTCTGGAAGCACGGATACTCTTCTTCCATCTTTTGTTCATCATTTGTATTCTAACAGAGAGAGTTCATATATAGAGCAGAACAAAGAAGAATTTAGATACTGCCCAATACCAAGCTGAAAAATAACAATGAAGATTATGTTAAAAAAATAAATAAGTCAGCTTTTCAATTGGTGTAAAGCAGCATAGCTTCAATGACTGTGTGAAAACTGACTACAGTTTAATCATCAAGAAAATAATTTGGATTCCAGTTGGTGTCTCATTCTGATCTGCTATAACTTCTTAGTAAATGTTCTGGACTGCTATAGGTTCAAAGTGTTCCAGAAAGGCACTCTGAATCAAATAATATGAAAATTAACCATAATACACAGCAATGTCTTGAATGCTTCCAGCTGGTATGGGAGCTACTGGAGGAGTTTAAAGAAGACTGAAACAGGAAATTAAGAGAGAAGAAAGGTATTAGAAGTAGAGTACAGGGCAAAGGGAGACAGAAAGACACACACGAATAGTTAAAAGAAAGGATGAAGTAAAGTCAATGGAGAAATGTATTTAAAGAAGAAAGAATTACATACAGACAGACAATTGTGAACCAGAATGAACCACATTATGCAGCTAAAGAAAATAATGGAAAGATGCAAGGCTGAGATTGTAAGAGAAAGGAAATAAGTGAAGCTACAACACAAGAAGAGAGAAACCCAAGCTTTCTATTATGTGAAGGGTCTGATTTATTACTATCAAATTAATTTTGTAGCCTTCTTGGGCAACCTTCATACTGAGAAAACCAAATAAAGGAAATAAGAAATTAGATACAAAAAAAAGGTGAAAGTAAAACTGAATGATGACTTTTGGGATAGCAGTCACCAGCACAGAGATCTTGCTGCAATAGCAGTACCTCTATCAGGGAAAAGTAGTGATAATGAATGTACTCCGGGTATTTTTTAATGACTCATTTTGTTACACTTGTCCAAGACTGAAAAAAACCAATTCATAGAATCATAGAATAGTTTGGAAGGGACCTTAATTGTTAGTACATAGGACTAAACTGCTCAACTTCTCTGAAAGGTACCAGTACTGCCTTGTTCCCTCTCTCCCCACTTGCATTAAACTAAAGCACAGAAATAAATGTTCCTACAATCCTGCCTTTGAAAGTCTCCTTCCTCAGCTCTGGCTGGTATGTAACACTTCTGAGGAATGGTTGAGCTCCACAGTGACAACTGCCATTAATAGAGGAGAAACAGCAACTCTGGATGATAAAATAGTTTCTCTGATACATTATAATTAAAGGGAAGGAGAGTATTGATCTTCATATCCATTTAGAGCCATGGCATTAAGACCAATAAAAAATACAAAAATACACCAGCTTATCACTTCAACTGAGAGCTTCAAACTGAGGTTTTGCTAAAATCTAATTTAAAACCTTTTCTTCCGAAAGAACAAAAGAAAAAAAAAAGACAACCAAGCAACAAACCCACAATCACCAACATCTGCAACTGAGAAACATCTGTTTCTTTATAATGATTTGACCACAGCAGGCAGCTAAGAAATAGCAGCAACAGCTCAATGAGAAGGCAGCACTGACAGCAGCAAGGCACGTGCTACAGCGAACTCTGCTACTGAAGAATTTCTGGAGGTCACTTGCAAGAGTTTTCCTGTGTTGACATGTCATTTCCTTGCCTACATCTCTGATTTTTTATTTAAGTCTGCTGACTTACATAGCAAAATACAGACATGATTATGAAAAATAGGCTTCTTTTAATAGGATTATTTTCTTGCCTTTGGAAGGGAAGATGCTTTAGATTAATGTATGAGGTTTAATATTTTCATGGGGGAAACACAGTCCCACTAAAGGTAAATTTGACTGACATCAGTGGGACCACAACTTCAACCTTAAACACAAGGCACTTGAAAATTACAAATAACTGACACCTGCAAGTGGCCAAAAATTGGAAAACACTGGGAGAGGCAGAAGTTCAGAAACAAGCATTTAATTTCATTTTGATCAGCAACAGAGGGAAGAGCGCTGCACATCAGGCAGAGAAGCATTCAGTCATGAAACAAGAGTTAAGACAACCATTAAGGTCAGTTGAGTTTTGCTTAAAGTGAAAGCTTCAGAGCACCCATATGTCACTAGATTTCTTGAAAATAATGGCAATCCTATCCCAGAGACTATTATTTCAGCCCTGCCAGCACTTGGAATTTAACAGTACTGCGATGGGGAAAGAAAATACTGTCACCTTGTCATTCCAAAATGAACCCATAATCAAATCCAGTGAAGTGGGTTCACAGAGAGGTATCAACCCCACTAAAAAAAAAAGGCAAGTTCAACTTCAAAAAAGTTAAAGTCCTGAGTACACCTGATCTTATAAAATAAAATAGATTTTGTACATTGTGTGATCCCACAAAGTAAAATACAAAACGACCCGTTCCGTATCTCCTACAACACTTAGTCATTTATTTGGAACTGTCAGTAGTTTATGCTGCTTATTTTCCATTCTGCCTGTAGCCTTGCAGCCTCACACTGTGATTTTGCCAGATACCAAGCCTTGCACAGTCAGGTTGGGTTAACTCGTGTGTGTAAGACCAGCTGCCACATTTTACCCTACAGACAGCTGCATTTCCAAGTCACATAATGCATTTCACAATTTTTATGAAATCTCAGGAATAAGTCAGTCACTAGAAGATTTTCCCAAATACTGTCTGTAGGATTCAAACGCATCTATTCTTTTGATAATGTATTTATGACTTTATGGCATCAATATACAGTCACCACAATAAAAACACAATTTCTGATTAATTAGAACAAAGTCCTCTTACTACTCCATGACTAAATTATTTTTGTAAAATAAATAGCTTGCCAGTGACAGCAAACAGATTTTGAAAGTTGGAACCACACAAAGCCTTATTTGGGCGCAAACATCAACAGTAGCTAATCAAATGCATCCCTAAACATAAATCTTGCAAAGAGCTATGGAAGACCCTGATGTGGAGCATGCGAGCATAGCCTACCGAGCTCTTGATCATTACCCTTCCAAAGCTGAACACATACTTAAACATCAGCAGATCTGGAAACTCTAAGTATTCTTTCTACATATTTAACAAAATTAACCTTATAGTGTATTTCTTACAGTTACCACAACCCGTAATGTTTTTATGAATAATGAATTTTCTTCATTTTAATGTATTCTAAATGGCTTTGAAAGGAAAGTATTCTCCTCATCTCCTTACCCAAAGCTGTTTCTCTGGGGTTTTTTTTCTGTTTTCCTATTTATTCATGTCAGAAAAAGCACAGCGCAGAAGCAAACATGGAGAAGTAGAGGCTGCTTTGAAGAGACTGCTGCAAGTAAACTAGTTTTAAAACTTCAGCGGATATTACAGATTGCCATACATTATACTAGCATATACAAGATGTCTTAAGACTCATAAGAAAAATTATCAGAAGGCAATTGAATACAAACTTGTACTCAGCTGGCTGATAAAACCAGCAGAATATAAAGAGAAAGGTTATCAATTTCTTTTACTTCAAAGTGTGAGGAGCCCAATTGCTTGAACAGCTTATTGAGACATACAAAAAGTCTCCTGGTTGCATTGGGCCTAAATACATGTTCAAAAATCAGCAAATGTCAAAAATTGTTGGAAATCAGAATACCCTTGGGCAGAATGGATGTATGACACGCTTTTATCCCTGTGGTTACATGATGGACTTATAGCTAAAGTGGAAGGATACCAGCAACTCCAGCACATTTTCTTTGATAAAAACAGAGTGGGACTTAGAAGAGGCAGTGATATGCCTCACACTTCATTTTCTCAAGCTCTCAGGGAAACTGGTTTGACAGTAAGTGACCAGATAAGTAGAAACTATGGTTTTCCATGAAGATAAGAGAACCTGGGGGTGGGGGGCGTATTCTGAATTTCTGAAATATGCTGAAACAGTATCTTCAATCTGAACATGATAAAGCTTTATCAGGTCAGCACTTCACAACTTCATTACAAACAGCAATTTGTTTGAGGCTTCAGGCATGGTATTGAAAACATAATGTACCCATGCTGGCTCCTTAGTACTTCTGGCTACAGAAATTAGTTAACATAATATTGACTTAATCAAAAGAATGCATTTTAATTCCATGGTATTTTACATAACAATGGCATGACTACCATTTTCCTGAAATAGAGTATGACATTTACAAATTAAATTAATTTTTCTAGCACCTATAAAATGCCGAATTCTTGGTACTAAGCGTTAACCTTCAGTTTCAAACAGGTCTTTTACATAATGCAACTGGCTTTATGTAATACCTTTATTTCCTGCATTAAATGAGTATAGCTGCTTTATGTTAGCGTCTATCCTTTGTGCAGTGTTCCAAGAGGCTCTGTTCAATTTATTTTCAGGGCAGACAAAATTACACTTGTTAATGATCTCCTGTCCAAGAGAAAAATTAATGTCTTCAGCTAGGCTTTAAACTTGCTGGGAAGATTGTACTGTTCTGGTAGCTATACATCCCTTCGTCAGGAACCCAAACCTTAACTAATCCAGTATCTATACACCACTTACTCCAGAATCCCAAGCTCTTATGGACCAAGGTTACGCTAAAGAACCAACTTGGCACCACACTCAGACATACCAAATCCTATCATACCTGAAGATTTTATCCATAAAAAGGATACAATGCAAGGATCTAATAATTGCAGCACAAAGAAGGGGAAAAAAACGCCTAAACCAACAAACAAAAAAACCTCCCAAAAGCAATAACAGAAATAAGTTTAAGGCTAGTGACCGTACATACAGGAAAAGGAGGAAGAGAAGGAAGGAAGGAATGAAAGCAGCTGATCAGACAACTAACCAGCAGTGACCGAGGAGTGGAACAGCAGAGGTGATGCTGCACTAGCCCACTCTGAACCTACAGCTCTGCCAGATTGCACAGCTCACTTCCCAGGGAGCAGGAAACACCTGATGTCACTCACAGGATCACTAGGAACTATAAGGAGTTGTCAGTGTCACATCCAGTCACTGCAGTTTTTGATTGTCGGGTTGTCTACAGGTGATTAGAAGTAAGAAATGTAAAATCAATGCAGAACAAGAAAAGCTTTCAAAAACATACCAACAAAATTTAAAGAGTGATACATCTCAGTAAAGAACTTTGCCCTGTTGATTAGGGATAAATGAGGAAAAAAACATGATAGTGCAGTCTAGAAGCCACAGTGCAAAGTCAGTGTTGTGTTTGGGCTTAGCCTCAAAGCTTCTTACAGGGCATAAATTCCATCCTCTACAGTATAAATAAATGCTCCTGTAGGGTTATTGAAGCAGAAATATCACCATTCCCTTCTTTAATACTCTGAGATCAACTATAATAAATATCAAATTTACTGCACTTAACAGTACTGCACACTGCTTTAATGTGGCTCATAGAAAAAACTTCAAGTGCTCGAGAACTGGACAGTTAAGCCTTCCAGTTCATGTAAGAAGACTTGTATTGCTACATGCCTTGATTAAGAAAAATATTAAAAACATGACTTGTATCAGAGATATAATGATGATAGCCATTTAAGTCAGTGATATTAAGCTTGATGGTAGACACAATAATAAAGAGTAGCTGCATCTTCATCTCCTTTCCACTCTCTTGAACAGAAAGTAGGGATTTTCTTTTATGTAACGAGCTAGATAGTTTTTCAAAACACCATTTCTTGGGGGAGAAGTTGTAATTAGGGAAATTTAAACAAATGCTCACAAGTTGGACAGAATACTAGATAAATTAGGACTCTGAAGTAATGTCATGAGGATGGACAACAGAGATGATAGAGGGAAGAAAAATATAACTAGAGCGAAGTGCAAAGTAAAGAAGGAGCTGCAGAATCAACTAAAAGAGATATAAAGAAATATAAAACAATAGAGAACCAGAAAAGAGATGGTGAAGGGCAAGGGAATAAAACCCCAACATTAATCTGAGGGTCTCATGTTAGATGTCAGAGTAAGTGTGGTCCATATCTACAGTGCAGATGCAAGGGTGAATTACTTCAGGCAGCACATGGTTGGGGAGAAGAAAGTATTTGCACAGGTCTAGGTGTTCTGAGGGGAGGACCACGTGAGTGTCTGCACATCCTCCCAAAGCTTCTGCACAAGTGTTAAAAAAAAAAAAAATTTCAGGATGACAGGTGCTCTGAGGTGCAAGATTTCCGTAAAGCTTTTCCAGTAGCAGAGTTTATGGCCATTACTACAACACATGGCTTCATTGTAATTTTCCATGTGAAAGGAGACAAAAAGAAAAAAAAACCAAAACCCTCTCCCATTCACTGGGCAAGTGAGTCAAGTATAAAAATACTCCCAAGTAAATGACAGCTTTTTAGTTCATCTTTACATCTAACAATGACAGCTGTTTGCATGACTCAGACGGATGATTCAACTGGTCTTGTCCTCTCAGCTCACTCTAGAAAGGAGGGAAGGCGAGAAGCAGTTTATTTTTAAGTATGCCTTGGTAACAACATTTTTATAAGAAATCCTTTAAATTGCTTTCTTTCCTTGAGAGCTGAGGTCTTACTTCAACTCAGCGTCAAAGATAAATAAGAATTAATGGCTTCCAGGGAATCTGGAGACAAAGCAAGAAGCCCTAAAGAACAGAAAGAATTTACCTTGAAAACAGTGACACCATAGGTGTCAAGTCAAGTCTTAAGCAAAGGGCCAAGAGTCAAGTCCCTGTTTGAACAGGGCTGCTGAGCCCCACAGTTTTGATATCTCTGAAACACCATTACCTACTGGATTATTAATTATTGGAGAATCTAGACTCTTGGGAGACTCCGTTCTTCCTCCCCAGGAGCCACTGCGGGTTTAAAGGCTGTTCAAATGAGGCAAGGGACTAGCTGGTCATGTAGACAATTGAAGAACTCATCACCAGAAGGAAAAATAAAGGCCAGTTAGCTGGTTTTACCTTCTCCAGATCACACTTTAAAACGGAGGTGGGAAACATCCACTTTCCATTCTCAAAGACTCTTCTCAGGTCTAGTACCACATTAAAATTCATATCTCAAAAATGACAATTTGGCCTCTGTTATCACCGTCTGTTATTTCCATAGGAGAGTTCAACACGTTACAAGGGATTCCCTCATAGCCTGACTGCAAAGTACAGCAAAGGAACAGCAGTTAATTCTGAGAGGAAACTAAAACAAAATCATAGAACCATAGAATAGTGGATACTAAGGACAACAGTAACAAAAGCAGCTTGGTTTGCTCCTGAGTATTTCTTTGATGGCAAAAAAAGCTTTTAGAGAACAAGGCAGAGTCACTCTACCGATGACATCTTTATAAAATGTGCATGCGGATCCCTGAAACATTTTTATGAAAAATACTACAGATTTTTCAATGAGAATAAACAGTAAAACTTACCCAAACAGGCTTAAGTTTAGGCTTGAAACTCTGCATTTTAGACAATAGTTTGAATTAATTGCTTCTAAGTGTGAATAATTTTCATGCAAACAATCTGCAGAGCCAGTTTTAATCTCAGTTGCTTGTTTTGTTTAAACTGCAGGGTTTTTTGGGGGGGTGTGTGTGGTTTTTTTTACTCTTAGAATCTCAGTAACAGAGGCACCGGCACTTCGTACTGTCAGAACTTCTGAAATACTTGAAAATGCCACTGGATCCTTTCCAGTCAAGTTTCAAGCACATTAGGATTCCTCTCCCAGAGCAGTCATCCTGCTTGATGGAGACGAGCAAAAATCCCAGTGCTCTGCTGGGATATAATTGTTGAAAGTGCCAAATGACTTAGTGGCCTTGACCACTTACGCGCTGTCATACCCAGGCAAAGCCTCAACGCTCTCTCAGGCACCCATCTAGGAGCCTTGCCAGCTGTATAGGGATAAAAGCAGCATCAGCTGGATATTCTTTTTAACATTATCTGGTAGTTTGCCATTTCATTTGTTAAGTGTGGCTGGCCATGACTTACAGTCTGGCATTTTCTTATTGTTTTCATTATCCAATTTACAGCGATAGCTCCCACTGCTTCACTTTTGGGAATTTACTATGAATTTTTGAAGCATGATCTAAGGTTTATCACTGGAAAACAGCCTTCTTTTTCTTATATTCAGTAGGATACAAACAAGACTTTAGAGATTAAAAATCCATACATTTTGCTTTGCTTTTCAGAACTGAAAGCTGAGAGTAAAAATAAAACTATTTATGTAAGACAAACAATGAGGCTGAAATAAGGAGGAGCTATTCACATAGCGCTCTAGCTTTTCTTATTTGCATACTGCGTGCACATGAAAGCAAAAGATAATAGAAGTGCCCTTAACTAAGCACAGAATTGAAATCAGTGTCAGATGTACAAGGAGTGAAGAACTGGAAGACATGGATGAAAGGCTAAGTAGTTGGTGCTTTCTATGCAGAAACATAAAGGAATCACTACCCTTCTCCTACTTGCATGGTCTCTGTGTGTGGTCGCAGTAAAAAGGATTTGTGGTGCTCAGAAATATTAAGCAGGCCAAGGCGTAGCACTGCTGCTGACATATGTAAAGGAGTTGGGAGGAGAAAGAGTTGTACGATCACAGCAGGGTGTAAATGCTACATGGTTTGAGTTAATACCACATTAGCCTTGCTAGAAAGCTCAGGAAGGTAGCCATTCCTCCAAATCTGGAATTCATTCTATAAACAGAGTTTTGGAACAAAACTGAGCAACAATTTGCATTCTCCCTTCCTCAAAAAGAAACATTCCCTCCAGCAGCAAATGAAAATTTGCTGTACAAAATCCAATCATATTTTCCTTCCTGCCATTCCTCAAAATTGTTAATGAGTTGTTTATTCCCTGTCATTGGATTTCATGTGGTTTTCTATAGCACCATACTAGGCATATTTTTCATGTTCTACTGCTAAGTAGAGTAATTTAATGATACTTTAAAAAAACCAAATCAAGTCAGCAACTCTTTGTGCCTTCGTGTCCTAAGTTCCCATGTTCTCTCAAAGTGTCTGCAGCCACTCAGTAAACACTCCCTAGTACTACTGTGCCATTAGAGCTGGGAGAGTGGGTTAGGTGGTCTTCATTCCTTCCTCAGATTTTTGCACGGTCATATTAGTGCAAGTTATAGTCTAACCTGAAAGGAACAATTCTGCAACTCAGCAGGTAACGGTGCAGCCCTATCATTACAGGGAACACTATGGAATTCTTCAGCTTTTCAAGGTAGTTGAAGTTGCAAGTACTACAGCTGCAGTAACTTCAGATGCTGGGTGATAAGTCACTTTGTCTTGCTATTCCATATTTCAGCAATTAGGAAACATCTGCTCCTGAATCGATGAACATGCTGCAACTAAGAGTCACTGACGTGACATTCAGGAAGAACCATGAGAACAGACATCTTAAAAATTCACCAACTTAGCTCCAAAGATGAGGGAGATAATAGAGCTCTTCTGGGCAAAGTTCCTGTCTCATGAACCTGTTGGCTCGAGTGGTTCTAATCTCCTAAATAATTTCTAAAATTCTTGGTGAAGAAACTGTTTCTGACTAAAGTTTTAAACAGCTCAGGCTTAGATCTGCTATGGGGCAACTAAAGTTTTATATTCCTTTGGTAGCTCTTGTAGCCAAATACTAACATGACTGGAATCCTGTTTCCCAAGAATATGACGTTTGTGACTCTCTTGATAACCTCTAAATTGAAAAGACTTCATTGAATACCAAACTGAAATTATTTCAGCTAACTTAGTAAAGGCTATTCCTGAACGTGAACTGGGTTTATGAGGTCTGCAAGAGGAAAGAGAAAGTACACAGGGCCCAGGAGAAGTCAAACTGTGCAAGTGCTGTTTGTTCAATAAACTTATCTGAAGTTTGTTTCTAATCTGAGCAAAACATTCTTAACAAGAGGAGCACACTGAGAAGGCAGAGATTGTCAACAAGAAAAGACCTCATACGGGCACATTTTAATTTAGTTCTACTACTGGCCACATCAGTTGGTGATAAAGATTAATTATTTATATGATAACATTTGTATTGGTCAGCAGCCCTTGCAAAGATGAAACTCTCCAGTGAGCTGGCTACTACATGATCAAACACACAGAAGTGTTTCTACACCAATATCTAAACAGATTATGATCTAAATACATTCAAGAATTAAAAAGAAAACCTGTCAATTGAACTGAACAAGGACAAACAATTCATTCAATCTTGTCAGTGAAGAAACTGGCACAGTTGTAAAGTTTAATTTTCATACTGGAAAATTTTTAAGCCAGTTTTACATGAAAATTGGAGATTAGGGAGATGCCTAGGCAAACACAAAACTACATGTTTATTCTGTAAAATGCTTATGTGAGGAGGTACAGGGAGTTTATGATTGGAAAAAGAAAACACAATTCACAATGTATTTAAATTTATAGCTCCTGTTTTTCTCCATATGCTGAACTATCAAATATAATTTCATTGGCTATTACAGATACCACCCAAAAAATTCCATACGTAGCAGGAATGGCACCACTGTTTTCACAGAAATATTTTATATCTGTATCAACAGAGTCTGTGGGAAGGAAGAGTGATATAAAATAGTTTCACAGACTAAGAGAATACCCAATTCACTGTGACTTGAAAGGTAAATACAGGTCATCTCACAGAGATGAACATCTCAACGTGAGTTCATTTATCTTTTAAGAAAGAAAAAAAGAAAAAGAGAAAATGCAATCTTGACTAGATTGGATGGTTACAATAATCCATCCGGCTCCTTTGGGATAAAGAATACCACATTTTTACTTTATTGATGAAAAACATATTTAGAGTATTTGTCTCCTTAGCAACCTTCTGTTCTTCTCCTTGCTCCTGCCTCTCCTTGAAATCAAATATTTTTAAGTTTCAAATTTGGAGAATGGAATCGTGCAACTGATCAATCAGCCTTTACATCCAAGATCTCAATGTTCTGAACATTACCTCACACGAATCCCAGTGATTGTGCCTGCAGGGCTACCACTGCTTTCTAAAAAGATTACATGGACCAAAAGAAACCACTTTGTTTTGCCCTCTGGCTTTCTATGTGAAACAAGTGTCATGGTGAAATGCTGACAAAATCCTCTCATGTTTTCTAGCTTTGAAAAACTGCAGCACAATGGTAACATTGGAAGCATACAAGGAAAATATATATAGGGTTTTTTGATTTGTTTTGTTATTTTTTTTTTAAAAAAAAATGGGCTACAGCACAATACTTATCAGAATCTGAGCAGAGAACAGAATTGTTTCCTTTCTGTGCAGAAATAAGGACAGGGGAAAGGAGAAATCTTACTGACATTTTGTTATATTTACCCTATATATGACATATATCCTAAGCATAAACACATACAGAACAGGTTTCAGCTATGCTGGACAATAAATCCTTGTGCAGCATGAGGCACTAGGATCCAGATGTTTTGAAAGTTTAGATGCTTTCCATGCTTTATACATCCTAGACACTGACTTACACCAACTGTTACAAACACTGTTCCTACTTTACTCCTGCAGCACTGTATTAGAGCACTATCCAAGGGAACAGAGCAAACTGTTTCCCAAATAAGCTTGCAGCAGCACATCATCACTCAGTGGATGCTCTGTTTTAAACCAAGCTTTTGCCATCTGTTTCTCTAGTAATTATGAATGCTACATATATCCCCAACTACATTGCAAGGAAAAAAGTGATTAAAGCACATGTATTTTTTCTACAATGCATCTTTGTTGTTTATCTCAAATTAAAAGCAATACCACCCACCACACAACACGCAAGTCACACAGCAGGAAGAACACATAAGGGCAGATGTTTATAGCTTCTCATTTGGCAGTAAGCCAGCGGTGATTGCTTGGAGTCTAAAACGTATTGTGTATACTCAGCAGGACTATCTTTACAACTGCTCCCAGAATCACACACGTTTCCTAAGTAGGGGTTACCAGGAGCTTTGCTCACAAGACAACTTGTTGTCCAGATCACCAGCTAACTTTCAGTTGTGTAATCTCCACCCTCCTGCTTTCATCTCCCACTAATCCTAACACCATCACCAACCTACCATTTATAATTCCCTATATAATGAAGTAGAACATGTTTTTTCCTTATCTACCTCCTTCAATTCTGTCTGTGTTAATAAATTCATTACCTAGGTACATACATTTTGATAGGAATGGTTGGACTCGATGATCCGTTGGGTCTCTTCCAACCTGGTGGTTCTATGATTCTATGATTCTATACAGAGACACGTCACATTCTTAATTTCCTCGTTCTGCCAAGGGGTTTTCCATGAGGTGAGATCTCTGGGCTTTAGAAGAGATTGTTCCAACCATGATTTCTCACCTAACGGAGTATGTCTCCATCTCAAACATGAGTTGTCATCATTGCAGTTTCAATAACTCCTAATTTCAGGAAACTCCATCTTTAAAATTAGCCATGCCCTTAGGCTTCAGCTCAGTATCTTATTTTATATCTACATATCTCCTCACCAAGATCAAGTTTTATAGACAATCTTGCATCAATCTGGATGGAACAAATCAACTGCACCATGCCTGACCTATCAGTAATGATTTTGCAGTGATGGAGGCAGGTTTCAAAATTACTGCCCATTTGCTGCTTCTTTCATTGCTAATGAAAAGTACAGGCATGCTGAGCACAGGCCACATCTCTCTCTATGTTGCCCTGTAATGGAATATTGCTCATTCTTGATTACATAGGGCCATATTCTGCCATTAAACCATGGATGGCGTTTCTCAAAAAAACCTCCGTGGTTACTTAAAAAACACCAGTAGCAGAATATGGCCCTTAAGAAGCTGTTGCGACAGCAGATGTTGGTTTAGAAGTGGAAGTTTCAATATATTTTAAAATGTTTACAAAATTGCTTCTATTGTCTTTTTTTTAAGAATGCTTAAAAATTGTCCATTTATTCCCAAGTTTCTTGGACTTATGTTGCCTTCTTTTCTCTTACACGGCATTCTGCCTACATAGGAAATACTTACAATTTCTAACAGCATTATGTCTGGGGGAAGAAAAATTACCTTGCATCTCAGGTTATAAGAAGTTCATTACAAGCCATAAAAATCTTTGCTCTGCCAGTCATTTTAATGTTTATTAAGATGAGATGCATGAGACACAAAACACCTCTTCAAGAGAAAAGCCAAAGGCCTTATAGAAAGATAATGAGATTAGATATAAAAACGCATTTGTGTCACAGAAGGATCATCATTTCGGTCCACCTTGCCTTGTATTCCAATGCAAATCAACCATTAAGTGTCTTGTTATATACAACTTCACTTTGTTATATAAGCATGAAGAGATTAATAAATCTGTGGCCACTGACTGGAGCTACTATATACTTCTTTATCAAATACATCTGTTTTACCCAACTTCTTCATCCTGCAGAACTGCAGTTACATGCATAACTGACAGCTGTGCAACATTTTTCCTGTTTATATTCATTCTAACTAAATGTGACATCATTTCTTCTTGGATGCTGTTGTCCTCAGTGAACATAACGTAGAGATTTGTGGCTGTGTTTAAGGAATATGGCAGACAATTCTGTATTTAAATCACTAATCCTGTGCGTATAGAAATTCTTACTGAAGGCAGCACTACAGTGCTCTTTTACGTAAACAATTTCTTTTCTTAGTCATATGAAACAAGTTTTTCAAAAGGTCAGTAGATTTAAAATTTCTAAGTCATCAGTTTCACCAAATGTAATTTAACATTAAAATAAAACAAGATATAGGAAATATCTTTTACATAATACCTCTGCTTTAACAGAAAATACCTAGCCCCCTTCAATATGAAATCAAACAAGTGATGTATCTATCTAGTATTAAAGAAATAAATAAATGACATCTGGTGATCATCAAAAATATCAGTTATCCTGGTTTCACTGTGTGTGTGGGGGGCACAAAATTTATCCTCTATGCACCTTGAGACCTTGAGTGAAGTTTATGTTACCAAACAAGAGATGAATTTGACCCAATAAACACTGCTGTCAAGTACTAGCACATATATCCAAAGGAAGAATACAGACCTGTTAAGTTTTGTCTTTGTGTATTCCAAAAAGGTGCAGAGCTCAGTAGAAGAGCACTGTCCTGGGACTTAGATGACAAATTTTGTTGTTAGATCTGGCGTTAGCTTGATTGATAACTCTGAACTAGTTTTATTCTCTGCTTCCACATCCGTCTAATCTAGAAATACATCTCTGTATGCTCAACCGCATTGGAAAAGTGCTCTGAGACATAGCAAAGAACGCCACAAAAAGCCAAGGTATTCTTAAATGAGATAAAGGAGTCTTCACATGCTTGGTGCAAACTGGGACACCAAGGACAGGTTCAGCACTTGGAAGCTTGGAGCAGGAAGGGATCAGCTATGCGTTCCACAGCAGATCAACACATTCAGCAAACAATGCTGAAATAAACTTCTGAATAGCCAGTGGAACTCAGGGAAGGAAGGGCAAAGACAGATCACCAAGCGAAAAAGCAAATAAATATTCACAAAATATACTGTGAAATTTCAAATGAAATATGTTCACAGCTGAATTTCCTGATTAGACAGTTTCCAACTAATCTGCTCACTCAGACAAGTATTGCTACCTCTATCAATGCCAGTGTTAGTCAGAATTCAACTGTAAGCCATGATATATTGAAACCTTTTTCACAAACCAATCTGAATATAGTTACACTAGCAGTAATTTTTAATAAAGTATTTTTCTATCTGCCCAGGAGAAAGCAATCATTGAAATGGATTTATGACACTAAGTTCATTAAGAGGACAGCTAAGATCATAGAATTAATTGATGCCCCCTTGTACCTATTTAATGAGAATGATTTTCTGTTACCCTGGATTACAAGCCAAGCTATAGAAGTGACAGATAAAAACCAATCTACTCACTGCCAAAACCTCTATTCAGTAGCTTAGCAATTTATCTGTAAACTGAATTTTGAATAATATCTCAGCCTTGAAACTCATTAGATATTAGATGTTCAGTCCAAATGTGTAATTTAATTTTAGCTGCCAACCTGCAACAGCAAATCCACCCACGATAACTGCTGGAGTTATCTACCTCATGACAAAGTACTTAGAGTTAAGAATATGGAACTTAAGAGCAATATGGCACTGTGTAAAGCTAAAATAGAGTTAAGTGATGGAAATACAGGAAATCACACCAGAGGCAGGAGCGTTACCTTAACTTTGCTCTATATCAATTCCACTTTCTTGACTTGGTTAGAAACTATAAAACGTGTAGACTATAGATGTTTGATTTTCAGATAGTTTGATTCTTTCAGGGACTTTGAGGGAGCAGCTTCTGTTTATATTGGCCAGATACCTGAACTTTCAGCCTTTCCCAATTACACAACATCCTCCAAAAGCCAAAAAGAACTTTTTAACCTACCTGGACTTTTCACGTCCAGTTGTTCTCTGTCTAAGAGAGCAGTAAGATGAGGAATATGACAATCAAACTCAGGCCTTGCTAAAGTCTTTGAGAATTCCTTCATCAGCTTCAACATAACCAAGACTTCACCACAGCTTTTTTGGACGACTCTCAGTTTTGGTTACACAAGGAAAGCAGATGTTATCTAAATGAGTTGTCTTACCTTAGAGATAACAATTGACCTTCATCTCCCTTAAAGTCCTGCCTCTTGTAAAACCAGCTCAGCTGCCCCACCCCAAATTCAGACAGTCTCATTTGTATTCCATCCTCAAAGAATGCACATGTTGGTAAAGACGCACTGAATGAAATCACATATTTCTAGCCTCCTGGTTAAAATCGTAAATATAGAGCCATCAGTTAAAATATCGGAGATAAAAAAACCCAAAACCCAACAATAATCTCTCTGATGTTCAAAACATAGTGTCATAACTAAGTTTTAAGTTTGGCACTTGAGAATAACGAGCCCAATTTTCTCAGCCCTAGTACTGGACAATTTACCTGAAATAAAACTAGTATTATTTGCCCATGGATATTTGAGCCTGATAACAGTTGTTACATTAACAGACATCAGAAGTCAGCCTCCGATGAGAATTGTCAATCCACCCATTTTATATTACGCTCACATGGTTTGACACGACACACTGCTCATTTGTGCAGGGTTGTCATCCCCCTTACCCTCTTTTTCCTTTTACAAGAGTGAATTTTGACTAATAGATAAATAAAATCTCTCTCATAGCTGTGTGGCACAGGTTTCCATTTGCTGGGGGTTTTTTTTTGTCCTTACAAAGCTTCAGAATACCCTTCAAATCATTTTATTTCCTATGGCTCCCACTGCAACTCTTAAAACATACAGCCTACATCCAGAAATGTAACAGAACACTCGCCTCCCAGGAACCTGACAAAATTACAGTTTAAACTTATAATAAAGTGAGCCCTGATGGGAAAGAAATCCTATAAAATTAGGGGTGGGGAAACAGCAGAATACAAGAACAGTTCCTCTAAAACCCTGTAAAACATATTAGTGAAACCTTCAAATCTACAGAATTCCTGAGCAGGGGTATGATTTGTGACTGCAGTCTATAGAACATTTCTGTAAGTGAGGAAACTACTCCCGTTATAATTTGAAACATATAATACAGAGACTAACACTCTAGTTTTCTACTGACCTATTTAGCTTTGGAGTCTTAGGTAATTCCTAGGGAAGCTGGATAAGTGTCAGTTAATTACAAAAAGCTGGCTCTCTGTACCTTCCAAGTTAATTATTCTGACATAAATGCCATTATTTTCCCCCTTGTCCACTGCAGAAGGAAAGTGTCAAGTTTGAGAAGGGCATTTTTAGTAAGCGTATCTCTTCTGTTTGTAAGAAGCTGATTCTGAATTACATTTTCACAGATGCAGTCTCATGTTTTGCTATTCTTTTAAACTTCACACAGCTTTGGCAAGTACATCTCAGCTGTACTTTTCAGTCACATTTATATTCCAGTCTTGTCCCTCTGTTGAGTAAGAACTGCCCTAAGAGACAACCCACGCTAAGAGTGTCTAGGTAGACTTATAAATCACATTTCAGCTCTGTTGTACTTTAGTCCGGGTCCACTGAAATCCATACACACAATCTTCACCTTCAGTTAAATCTCAAGGTGGGCTCGGAATGATAATCTCCTGGGAAGCAAGCCTGAGGTGCCTGTGTCACATCACATAACCCAGCCACTGTATTGAGTGAGTACATCCATTACCTAGCTAGTAGCTACTCTTCAAGTGCACTGTAACCTTCCCTGTGACTATTTTCACTACTACATGAATGAATGGTTTCTCCAGGAAAATACGTATTGAATGTATTGATCACTGAATCACAGAAAAACCTGTGCTTACATTTGAGGTGAAGAAATAAGAAAGTGATACTCCAGTAATAAATCGTTGCAGAATAGCACTTAATTCTGCCTGTATACCTAAATACAGCATAGGAAAAGAAAATGCAATCCCAAGCAAAGTAGCTTCCCTATAGCATCTTGAAATCGGTTGAGTTCTTGGTACTGAGATCGCATTGAAGGCGCATACCTGCCAGGGAAGAGACAGCATAAAGAACCCAGTTCACACAAATGAACTGTTACCAATGGATCAGGTGATCCTTGAGTATTGAAGATCAGGTTCCACCACACTAGAAGCTGTATGGATAGGGAGCAAGATAACCATCTGCAAGCAGCTTTAAACTAAAAGAACAGATACATGGGTAATAAAGTTCCAATACCTATAGAAACCCTAAATCCAGTATTTTTTTGTTGCAGTTTACTACATCATAGTCTTGTTTCGGTAACATACAAGCTATATATTGAAACTGAAGGGCTCATTAAGACAACGCTTTAAAATGTAACTGTGGGTGGAGCAATAACCTTATATTCCTGAATTCAGGAATAAGGTTATTTTAGTCAATATTTATCTACTTACTTTGTTACCTCAACTTCCAGCAAGGCAGCTTTTGCTGTCCCCGTCACAGTAAACATTGTAAAGTAAATCTACTCTTACACAATTAGCTTTGTGTGAGTGAACTAATATAGTATATTATTTTAAACCAGACCTACCCCTAGGATTCTGGAAGGCCTTTGGCTTGCCAACTCCTTAAAAAATTGTCTGTCTCAAATTTCAGCGATCAGAAGTGCTCCCAAAATTCCTAATTAAGTATTCACTCCTGTACACTGTACAATTTTTATTTCTTCAACAGAACCAGAAACCTTTCATTTTATGCATTCCTACAAGGTATTTGCTCTCCTCAGAGTAGCATTACTTTTGTTACTTAGAATAACTCTGCAAATCAATAAGTACACAGGTTTTCCCTCTCATCTATTTCAAACTGAGCTGCCAGGACCCAGAATAAATTCATGTTAGCTCTCCACTCCATGACCTTCTACTTTGTACTTTTAAATTTCATTTCATTTCTATTACTTGAGTTCTCAAGGTCTTCCAATTCTGCCTGCTTGGTATTCCAACCCTTCTCAGTATTGGTCAAGTTTTCCAACTCTCCGCTATCAAGTTTCACTGCCACACTTCTAATTTTGGGCTAAACAAATCAGAGAATTTCAACAAGGGGAAAAGCAGAGCAGAAGTGCAGAGAGCCAGCCCAAAGTCAGTGGCAAAGCTGGAACAACGTAGGTCCCCCAGTTTCTAGTCCTGTATTTGCTTTGTGACCTAACATTTCACTTCTGATCAGGTGTAAGCAGGAACCCATAGGCTCAGAAAGGTAATAAGCATTAATAGCTGACAGAATTGTCTCTTCAGAGGATTGTATCAGGGGTTGGCAGTCTTTGACCTACCTGAGAAACCTAATATCTAATCTCATCATTTTACATATAACTATTCGTGCTGCTGATAGTTATATGTTACCATTTATCCACAATAAGTCTGAGAGATGTATAAACACAGATGATGACACTTCATGCCTTGCTTCTTAAGACACACAAACCCTCAAACCATCTCCAGGCATATAATGCATGGGGGTTTTAACATGATAGCCTGAACTGAAACTCTGTAAGCAATAAAATTTAGAGAAACAGCTTAGCTGATGCTCAGAACGTGGTCTGGCAGCCTGCCATGCATAAACACGCACTGAAACCAGAGTTCATGCCAAGATTCTTAGCTTTCAACTTCATAGAAATTCCTACTATGCTTTACACTAGACCCGCTAAGTTCATTTAACTTTTTCCTCCTTTTTGCAGTTTAATCCATAGCTAGTTGAACTTACTGCGTTTTAATATAAAAGCATTAATAATGCAATAGACGTAACTCCATGCAGAAGCAATAAAATTAGTCTGTTCATATGATTTTGTTTAAAGACAAGCAAGCACCGAGCAGGCACTTACTCTATGCTTTCTGTGCCAGGCCTCTATGAACACAATGAGATGTTGCTGTGTGACCTGTTACAATAATATGTATGGCTAGTCACATAATATTTTCCCTCTAAGACTCATAAGAATTCACTTCGAGCTCCTCTTAAGCAAAAGGATCTCTCTTGACAGATTTGATCAAAAGATTGAGGCCTTAGCTTCTGTTTTCATAATATCAAAAGGTTTAATTTGACTCTCATATCCCTGATATCTGGTTTTCCAAGCCTCAAATCTGTACAAAGGAAAAAGCCGCACTTCTTTCCTACAGATTCCAGCTTGCTTACTTTTTTTTTCCTTTTTCTAGTCATAGTTACATTGATTTAGTTCTTATGTGTTGGATACTTACTAAACTAGACATAGTCAATTACTTAAGCATGTATCAAGCCACATTCAATAAGTGTATTAGGTGAATAATAAAGTCCACATTACCACAGATCCCAAGCTCTGCCCTTTCATTTTAACAGCTTCAACACACAGTCATGAGGAACACAAATACTATTATCCCCAGCTATAAAATGGGACTTAAGAGACATGATTTTGTCATTGGTCACACAAAGTCCATGGCAGAAAAGGAAAAAGGGGTTGAAAACAAGGGTATCAAGTTCAGATTATACTGGAAGCTTATTATTACATCAGATCTTACACCATTATTGATATTGGAAATCTGAACACTATACAAATTTCCAACATCATGTGCTTCACAACAAATCAGCCACAGGCTCTGCTTGTTTTTAAAAATGGAGCAACCTGTGGTCAAATAACGTGAAAAGATTGTATCGTAAAGTATTGTTTTAACCAGACTCTTTGAGGCCTTTTGAAAATGTTGACAGGTCATCATTTCACACTATTAAATTCAGTGAGACTTAAAAACTTAGCCCGATTATGTGAACGTAATACAGACATCAAATGAGGTGTACTTCTGGGCACTCTTTTCACAGAGGAGTAATGACTGCTGGGCCATTAAGTTCAACTACCATGCTGTCTTTGCCCAAAAGAAATATGGGTCATACTAAAAAAAAGCAATCGATAGCCGTCTTCTCAAATCAGGCCATATAGAATCCTAGCTAAATAAGGCTGACCAACCAATTGATTCTAAAAGAACAACCTAAAAAGTTGAGAGGAGCCCAATTTAACATTTTACATACAATCAGCTTTAAAAAAAATTTTAAAAAAACTCACCAGTACTTCAAATTTCTAACGGATTTATATGCACGTATGTATGCACAGATGTTTGTGCTGCACGCACGCAGAGTTTGAAGTGGCCACACCCAAAACAAACAAATCTCTGGTCTACACATTCAGTGTTTCTCCTGCTATACATAAAGACAGCTCTGTAAATATTTGTGCAATTTTGTTTACATAACATGGCATAAAATTCAGGAAGCTGCTAAAGGTAATTATGCTAATTACTGCAAACTTACTTCCAGCTTACTGGCTATAAATTGGAGAGGGGCAGATTTAGACTAGAAATAAGGAGGAATTTCTTCACCATGAGAGCGGGAGGCACTGGGACAGGTTACCCAGGGAAGCTGTGGCTGCCCCATCCCTGGAGGTGTTCAAGGCTAGGTTGGATGGGCCTTGGGCAGCCTGATCCAGTGGAAGTTGTCCCTACCCATGGCAAGAGGATTGGAACTGGATGATCTTTAAGGTCCCTTCCAACCCAAACCATTCTACAATTCTGCTGATTTATGGGGTATGAAATAGGTCTTCTGCTCTGTAATAGCTGCAGTGTCAGACCCAAAAAGCTTTTAACTGGAACGCCACTTTTTCACTCTGCAAAGCCCACATCCAGAACCTCAGGGAGTAAGGATGTGTATATTGCTACAACAAAGGGAAGACGGGAAGATTGTTTCCTCACTAATCAACAATTATGAATGAAATGCTCACCTACCCCGTACACAGCAGTGAATAGTGTTACGCTGCACCTCGCCAGGCAGTTTTGCATAAAAGTTTTAACAATCTATCCCCAACAACACAGCCACGAAGCAAGGACCAGATTTCTTCTAATGACACCTCTGCATGCAAGAAGTGATCTATCTCAACTATACCTGCTATGTTGGCAGCAATTTTGCCTATGTATGTCTTCGTCTATGGACACAGAACCTCTCACAGCAGATGCAATAAAACAGTTTGGTTGAAAATGAGTTAGAGAGAGCTTAATTAAATACACAAGCTTTTTATATTTTCTTTTTGGAAAAAGCTTAGTAGGAGACAATTAGCCTCTGTTAATTTAGCACATAAAAGGTTTCATGGATAATCAAACACATTCGTAACATGCTAGTTTTGAAGTAATTAAATAGAACCATTAAGATAGCTAGGTGTAAGGATACCTAAACTTTGCATGAACTTTACACTCTTTACCTTCATTCGTTAAGAATTTAACTAAGAAACTTTATTTAATTAAGAAACCTTAAAACATGAAAGAGGTGATCTTCATGAACATCTTCATTACACTTGTGAGATTATGGAAAGGGGACAAGAACAGGAGTTACAGGGATGCCAAGCTTTAAAAAAAAAGTAAAAGCTACATAAAATGAAATAAAAACTCTAAAGGTCAAGAAGTTGGACTAATACAAAGTCTCAATTTGGAAGGAGATTGTTGAAAGATGTCCCTTGCTATAAATCTGTCCCCATTTAAAAGCTGTTTGGGATTACTTTGTCAGTCTTTCATTCAATTTACTATTTTCAAATACTGCCAATTTCTCACATCAAGTTGTAAGCAGAAATTAACAACTGAAATCCTAGAGTTGAGTTCCCCAAGAGACTAAACCAGATATTAACAAAGATTCCCTCGGAGCCTAGTAAAAGTCTATGAAGCCATATTACCCATAGAATGCCCCCAGTAAAATACTAGTTACTGCACAAGCACTGCTTTTCCAGACTCCTGATATAGGAGAACTTCAACAGTCCAGTAGGTGAATGTCATCACAGTGACTACAAACAAATACAGATTCCGGCACATGTGTTGATAACAGTGTTAAGGCCATACTTTGTTATATTGAGATTCAGAGCAGTGTGATTTCTGAGATTCAGAGATGACCACAATAACAGAAAAACATAGAATAAGCTGGGCAAGAAGAGGTCATGTTGAACTGCGATACTTGGACTTTCCTCTTTGCAAAGTAAGACATAGGGTTAAGACCACAGAAATACACATGTAAGAATACATGTTAATGTATTATAAACACTCAGAGCTTCCCAAACAAACAAACAAACAAAATGGTTACAGAACAGTGCCAGCAGAACTGCTAGGCAGCTCTACTCTTCCCTTTCCTGGAGTCCCGCTGCAGTCACAGCACACAAATCCAATCCAATAAAGAGCACTAAACCTCAACGTGCTCAGGACCAACAGTAGCAGTAACGTTTCCCTTATCCAGCCTTGGGCAGACTGAAGCAGGGTTTTCTGTGGGTATTCCAAGGAAGGTTTTTCAGCGTGTGGACAACGGAAGCAAAAGCAGCTCCACAAATACTAAATATTTACCATAAATGTTGCATTCCTTTTTTTTTCCGGGCATTGACTTAGTGCATGCAACTGTATTCAAACCAGGGGCAATCAAGCATTAATTTTAAGCTTAAGGAAATGATTTGTTTTCTACAGCTACATATCATAATGCATCTTGAAGTTATCCTGTTTACCAGACCAAAAAGACCCAAAACACCTGAGTCAAAGCACCTCCAGCCTGGTACCAGCAAAGACCTCCATGAGCAGAATTGACAATAAAATGAAAAAAAAAAAAAAAAAAATAGGTTTCACTGTTTACCACCTTGTGGCTTGAACTGGTAAATATTCCCTTCTGACACACAAACACACATGATTTTACACTTAACAACCCTCTTAAGCAGCAGGCACAGAAACTTCTCTCAAAGTTCCTCTCCCAAGGAAAACTGATGACCGGGGGCTTCCAGCCAGACACCTGAACCAAGCTGCCCCGACCCACGGGATAATCAAGAACGCCAGGACCGCCCGTCCAGCTTCCAAACAGCTCTGAGCATCCTTCCAGCAGCAACCGGTCCCCCAGGCTGCATCTCCGTTCCACCCACCGCATCCTCGCACCCGCAGGATGCTCCGAGCGGAGCGAACGAGAAGCCCGCGGGAAACGCAGCGGTACTTACATCCCGGAATTTGTTCCAGTACTTGTCTTTATCGTACTGCGAGACGGTGCTGAGCCATTTGTCGTTGTCGAGAAAATTGCCGCGGTCGCCGTTCCTCGTGAGGATTTCGGGATGCCGGCTCTCGGCTTGCAGGAAGCACCAGGCAGCGAGCACCAGCACCCCCGACATCTGCGGGGAGAGACGAGCGGAGAAGCCGGGAAGTTTGCGGGGACCCAAGTTGAGGGCTCGCCCTCCCCCTCCTCGCCCCTCGCCGCCTCCAGCCGGGCCCGCCGAGCCCCAGGGCGGCGGGGACCCTCGCTGGGCGCCCGGCTAAGAGGGGCGAAGCCCGGGAACGGCTCCCGCGGGAGCGCTGCCTCCGCCAAGTTGGGCTGCCGGGGCGGAGGGGCTGCTCCTACCTCCTCCCGCTGCTGCTGCTGCTGCTGCTGGACGGGGCTGCGAGCACTGCGAGCGGAGCCTCCTCCTCCTCCTCCTTCTCCTCCTCTCGCTGCCGCTGCCGCCTCTCCCCTTTGTGCCGCGGGTGGCGGAGCCGGCCAGCCCCGAGCAGGCGCTCGCAGCGGCTCCGTGGGTGTTCGGAAGGGCGGCGGGCGCCGAGCTCTGGCGCCACCTGCCGGCCGCGCGGGGGAAGCGCGCACCTGCCGCGCCCGCGGGCGGGGCCGGGCGGGGCCCTCAGGGCGAGCGGGGCGGGGCCCTCAGGGCACGAGGGGCGGGGCCCTCAGGGAGAGGGGGGCGGGAAAGGGCGCAGGGGCCCCAGCCGCAGAGCCGTAAAGCCGGCCTTAATAATATAAAAATTTTTAAAAATAGCATAAATGTTTACAAGCCCTGGGTAGGATGTGGCTATCCAGAGTGAGGGGTTCCATGTTTTCCAGAAGGGATGGAATTTCCAAGGCGTGGGAGTCATGGAATTGTGAGAAACACTCATTCACTGGTAAAATATTGAGAAGGACAAAGTCTTCGAAGCAAAGGCAATGGTATTTTTACTTCACAATTCATAGAATCGTAGAATCAATAGGTTGGAAAAGACCTCTTGGATCATCGAGTCCAGCCATTCCTATCTGCCACTAAACCATGTCCCTGAGCACCTCGTCTACCCATCTTTTAAACACCTTCGGGGATGGTGACTCCACCACCTCCCTGGGCAGCCTGTTCCAGATCCTTTCTGTGAAAATTTTTTTCCTGATGTCCAGCCTGAACCTCCCCTGGAAGATCTTGAGGCCATTCCCTCTCATCCTGTCCCTCGTCACTTGGGAGAAGAGCCCAGCTCCCTCCTCTCCACAACCTCCTTTCAGGTAGTTGTAGAGAGCAATGAGGTCTCCCCTCAGCCTCCTCTTCTCCAGGCTAAACACCCCCAGCTCCCTCAGCCACTCCTCGTAAGGCCTGTTCTCCAGCCCCTTCACCAGCTTTGTTGCTCTTCTCTGGACTCGCTCTGAATTGAATGCCCTTCTAAAAAATACATCACATCTAACAAAAGCAGTGGGTAGATATACTAGTTTTAGACAACTGTGTTAATCCTCAAAGAATGTTCATTCCTTTTTTGATTACCCAACCATGTCTGGAGACTCCCTTCAGGTTATCTCCTGACCTACAGCTACATCTTACAAGGCAGATTTATATGACAAGATAATTAAACATACAAACCAGCTGCAGCAAAACTTATCAATTAATTCTCACAGAATCACAGAATAGTTTGGGTTGGAAGGGGCCTTAAGGAGAACTGAGGAGGTGGGAAAGAGAGCTGGGTGGCTTTCGGCATTGGGATTTAGGTGGTTTTATTGCTGTACCCATCCCTAAAGACCTTCCTTCTCTTAGTTCTGAGCTTTTCAAGGAGGGAAATTTCACACATAGAATTGATTTTTAAAGTATGGAGAGGAGGTTGTCATTGATGGTCTCATTCTCTGCACTTGGATGAAAGAAAGATCTCATCCCCTACTAATTAATATGATGCTTATAAAGGAGAACATACACTTTTGCTGACCATCCATTTTGAATACAGCTCTGAGTGTTGTTCCATACTATATTTTTCAAATATGATTTGTCAAACTGTCTTGTAAACACTGCTTTTTCTCTCCAAGGAAGCTGTCAACAAGGTTAATTCCGCTTTTCCCAGGCAGGCACATTAGGGATTTCTTCAGCAACACAGGAAAGTTTCTTAATTTTTTACAGCTATATCAGAGCACTGAACTCAATACACGGTTCTGTGCCTAGATCTGATTTTAAAAACAGTTTCTAAATTGCATGTAACCACAATAAAGCCTCCGAGACTGTAAAAACAATGAAGGCTTATTAATTTTAGCAGCAAAGAACAAGTACATACGCACGTAAGTAACCTGCATGGCACATGCTTCCCCCTGGTGCACATACAATCTGATGAAGTGACATGCCTGCAAAATAGAATCCGATAGAATCATAGAATAACCAGGTTGGAAGAGACCCACTGGATCATCGAGTCCAACCATTCCTATCAAACACTAAACCGTGTCCCTTAGCACCTCGTCCACCCGTGCCTTAAACACCTCCAGGGAAGGTGACTCAACCACCTCCCTGGGTAGCCTGTTCCAGTGCCCAATGACCCTTTCTGTGAAAATTTTTTTCCTAATTTCCAGCCTAAATCTCCCCTGGTGGAGCTTGAGGCCATTCCCTCTTGTCCTGTCCCCTGTCACTTGGGAGAAGAAGCCAGCACCCTCCTCTCTACAACCTCCTTTCAGGTAGTTGTAGAGAGCAATGAGGTCTCCCCTCAGCCTCCTCTTCTCCAGGCTAAACACCCCCAGCTCTCTCAGACGCTCCTCATAAGGCCTGTTCTCCAGCCCCTTCACCAGTTTCGTGAAGCAACAAATAGAAGTTCAAACCAAAACCCTACAGGTCTGCATATAAATCCATATCCAAATGCCTTGTTCCACCTTCTTTACTATCTTGGACAATACCACATTTCTGGTGGTGGTCCAGGGTGAGAATTCCTCTCAAATGTTTCTCTGTTGTGCACAGATGTTTCTATAAAAGTGTTAGTTTCAGTGACAGATAAGGTTTATATAACTTTCACCTGACAAGGTGAATACAATCTTTCTCCTTTCTTACTTAGATTAACAGAGTACTGTGCACTTTATTCTGTATGGGTCTTTTCTGTAAGGCTTTTAACAACAGGAAATCTGTCTTCTCTGCACAGACAGTGAAGATTTTGCACCATCTTAAATCTTATAGTTAAGAGATTTCCCCAGTGAGCTTAGAGAAATCTATTGCCATTCAGCTCTATGCAGTTCCACTTGACTCGTGTGTTTCACCCCAGACGTTGCTTCATTTCAGCACCATCATATACAAACCACATTACCTGCTACGTATTTGAGGATTTTTATGCACAAAGAACCACATCAGTGCTTACCAGTTCTGCTTAGTTACTACTTTCTTGATCCCTCTGGAGGTGAGACAAATTTAATCGTTCATTGACCATTTCTCCAGCTCATGAATTGCCAGACCAGGCTTGTAGAAAGCAGCAGAACATTGTTTTCCCCCAAAACTTGCAGGAGTTCTATCCATTATATATTTATAGCAGCAGTTAGTTCATGTCTGTAGAACACGTGTTAGCCTAGAAAGTCAGGCTCAGTCCTTCAGTGACTTCAGTACAGTTGACTTCACTGAGTAAGAAGCAGGACGATATGCTTGCCAGGCAAAGACCTAAACAATTAATTACAGAAAACTATGTACAGAGTGAGTAATTACATTCTTACTTGTAGCATTTGTGTAAGAAATGTGTCTTCATTTATTTGAGTACTTCATAATCCCATATTCAAAATATGGCTAATCTTTCTTGATCCAGTGAAACACAGGCTTCCTATTTAATCCTGATAGCAATCTCTATCACTCAGCAGCTGCAGTATTTCACCTCCACACTGTTTATCATCCATGACTAGAATTGAAACACCCTTGTCGGCTGGTTTTTATCTCTGGACAATGCTATAATAGCCTCCAATTCTGATCCAAGAATATAATATTAGAGATTTCTCTATAGTGGATGATTCAATTCTTTGGTATTTTGGATGTAAAAATCTCTTTTGTTCCAAGTTAGAACAACTACTGAACAGTTAAGAAACATTTTTATCATGCTTGCAGCTGTAAAAAGTGCCACAGTATTGATTTTGGATAGTGTTTGATAATTTACTTGAGCTCTGTAAATCATTTAATCAGAAGTTGTAATTACAACCATGCCCTGCCAGCTTCTCCATGCTGTTGCCTGTCCAGGTTCATTCTGGAAACAGAACCTTGTCATGCAGAAAGCATTTCACACACAAAAAAATCAAGGGCCAGATCTCATCTCCAGCTAAATTCCCCATGCAGTGGAATGTTATAGTTGACTTAATAGGGCAATACGGGATTTTCAGTGAGTAGAGAAAGCCTCCAACACCAGTCTTTCAGGCAGCAAAACTGAGGCATGTTAACTTTCCCCTAAACCAAAAGAAGGATGCCTTGAGAACCAACTCAGCCACTCCTATTTTCCTTAAAGCTGCACTGAACTTGTCCCACAGCACAACCAGTAGCCAGCAGCTGTGTACCCAGTAGGGTGAAGTCAGTAGCAATAGCACAGAAGCATTGTCAAGTGAAGGTTTTTACTTCACCCTGCTATACTTTAGTGGCAACAAGACTCACTTTTTTGCCTTCTTTATTGCTTCCATAGTTCTTGAGGCAGCAGCCGCAGCCTTTGTAGTAGAGCCTTGAAAATCTTCTGTGGACTTTTATTGATGTTTTTTCCCCTTCTCTTGTGAGGCACAATTCCATTGACTTTATTTTCTTTAAGCATTCACTCAGGAAAGAAAATCTTTACAGTAACAAATATTTAAAGAGCATGTGTGTTTTTTACTGTGTACCAGAGTCCTTCCCTAGTGGATCAGGAAAATTAAATTACTGTAATTTAATTGGATTTAAAAATATACCACTAAAAAGGTACATGCAGTGGCACAGACCTTTATTTAACATCCCTTTATACCTTCTATATACTCTTGTATCCTTTTAATAGACAGCAGTTTTATTTCCTCCTGTGATTCTCAAAACTGCAGATTCAGCTTTGTTAGCTCTGCTGGGCAACTGTGCAGAAAAGAAACCCTAGTTTAACCTGTGCAATAAGTGACTGTTGGCTTATCCAAAGTTCCTGAGACATTTGTCCGTTTTATGACAGACTGTGACTCCTCATCTCTGAAAATACTACAAATACAGGTTCTGATTTGACCCCTTTATTCACCTCTGCTCCTCGCCTCTTCTGTATATAAACCAGCCATATTTTATTGCAACAGTTCCTGGAATTCTGCAAATTCTTGCAACCAGAAGTACTGCAAGTATGTCACATGGCAGGAAAATTATGTATTTCTAGCAGGCAAAGTGGCACCAGCTATTTGGAGACCTTGCAGATGGTGCAGCCTGTGTGTTCTCAACCTTCTGAAGCACTTAGCCCCAATGTCATTGATTTCAATGCAAAGAAAAACATCAGTTGACCTGGAAAGAACGTATAACATGTTCATTAGTGTGTATTAGTTGAAATATACCAGATTACAGTGAATGGAAATAATGGCAAGGCCTGGGTAGAGTAAAAGCTAAACATAGTTTATGGTAGAGGTGTATAAGAAACAAAAAACCTCAAGCAAAAGAACAGGAAAACAACAAGTAAACAAAGTGACTTTCACCTGCGGAAGTTGAAGATGGATTTCAGGACTGAATTTTTCCCACCTTGCAATGCTGCCTTGCCCACGGGTGCCTAGAAGAGAAAAGAGAAAAATGCATTCAAATTTGAAAAGACTTCTGTTCACATAACACGTGTAATCAAACACAAGGTTATATTTAAACTGAAAGATGAGATTGAAGCAGGCATTCATGATGTTTAACTTCTGCCTTCTGAGGCTAATCCTCAATTTCCTCTGTCATCAGTAAAAAGAAACAAGTTCTTCTGAACGATGCCTCAGAGCAGAAGTCTATCCTAGCCATTGTGTGTTGTTTTCTGAAGGATGTTATTGACTTCAGAAAGAGCCTACAAAACCAGAGGCATACTAAGTAAAAGCTGGTCTTTGTGATTACTGTCCTCCAGACTTACAGACTAACATAAAAAAAAAAAAAATAGCATTACCAACATGAATCAATCCATATCAGAACAATCATCAGTTTAAAGACTGTTTAATGGGAAGATAAACCCTGCATATTTGACAAATGGTTTCACTTTCTTGTCTTTCTAGTGTGTATGGTGATCATGACAAAAGTAATTTTATAGTATTTCACAAACTATCTTGTAAAATGGCAACCTTGTTTTATAGTCACTTTTATTGCTACTGGAACTTTTACTAGGAATTGCATCACAAAAATCGGTGAACATAAATATTGCAGCAAAGAGCTCATACCATGTAATGCCAGAGTTAACACTGCCAATGCAGCCTTCATTTTCAGATGGAAAAGGTCATTAGAATTAAATTTTTCCTCAGAACTTCATACTTAGCTGGGATGAAATACTGGTATGGTGTTTTGTAGCTCTGTTCAGCCTGGAAAATATCATCCCAAGACTTGCCACTGTCAAGCAACCATACAGAGCTGTCTTAAGCCCTCTCTGGAACATAGGAGCAGAAACACAGATTTGGAGATTAACCTGTGGAATATCAAATAGGTTTCTTCAGTATTTACCACAGTAAGACTGTGTTTTGGATATCCATGAGATATCACAGTACCAAATCATAACAAATAACACCATTTACGCTAACAGACAGAATTCAGAAATGAAATTTGCATGGAAAATGGAGCATCATTAAGGGCTGAACTACAAAAATTAAATTGGCATTCATATAGATATTAAAGAAGTCTTCAGTGTACTTGTCCTTTCCCCATGTTACCCTTTTCTTCTTTTTAGACTTCCTAAATTTTTGCCAGTTTCACTGCTTTTTTCTTTTCACCCTAACACCATCTTATGAAATCTTTGCATTTTGATCTTTTTATTGTTCTTTAAGAGAATTTTCCCCATTCTTCCCTTTCTTCTTCAATTTACTTCACTCTTCCCATGCCCCTTTTCTCTTGTTCATACAAACATATACTGAGACCTTTACAAAAGCATCAGCTTTCCTGGAGATTTTGGAGCCAGTCTGGAAGCAGCGCTGCTGGTGGCCCAAGTCCCCAACTTCAGAGGCCTGGCTTGGCATCAGCCCTGTTATGTATGGTTAACATCAGATTTGAATTTGCCGAGTAGTGTGAAAACAACAAGAACTGGGGATTTATTGTACCAAACAATCTTCTGGCTCTCACTAAACTCTCTTTTCATTAAAGAAAATAAAACAAAAGTATTGATGTCGGGAGATGAGGACAATAAAGATGAGCCACAGAGGAGCCGTAATGGTTTGCATACTCATAAACCCTTCTCAGTCTTTGCGGCTTCAATATTTTCCTGTGGGGGATAGTATTAAGAATGTGCTAGAATGCAATACTCTCGGATAACTTAGAGAAACAATTTTCTTTTTCCCTGCTGCTACATTTTAGGCATGATACTTGAGCTCTCTAGTGAAGGTGATGATTCTCTTTGCCAATATCTTGAACCCTTATGGAAAACCAAATACTATTTTGCACAATCACAGAGTCCCTTAAAGTCAGTATGCTTAAGATAAAGAGTTTGAGTAGGGAGGAAAGAGAGGCATTAGGTGTGGCAGCAGCTGAAAGAGAGGTGAAAGGTGCAAGACAGGGTCCAGCGCCAGTGTCTGCTTGCTCCCAGGGTAGCTGTAAAAAACTGAGGAATGGGGACCCTATGCCAGTCACTGCTCAAGCACAGCATGGGCAGTCCCTGATCCAACTAAAGAGTTCTGCTGTTATAAAGAATCAGTTCAGTTGTGTGCTTTAAGCACAAATAATATTCATCGAAGGACTGTGTGCTGGTCAGATAATGGACAAAAATTTATAAAGAACTCTGGACATCTTCCTCTGTTTTCACCAATTACTGAATTGTCTATGATAACAGGATTATAAAACCAGAGAAAAATAACCCCCAAACCCTGATAATACTCTTAGGGACAGGAGCTATAAAGGAGGAAAATGTCTTACCCCCAGTGACAGTCTCTGGAAATGTGGAGGATGCAAAACTTCACCTGGTGTCAGCAAGCACGGAGACTGGCAGACAGGAAGGCAGACAGGCAGTAGCCTTATTTCTCACAGTAAGTGTTTCTGAAGTGCTTGATGTGCTTTCAGTTAACTCTGGCCAAATTTGAAACTGTATTAAAGAAATCTAAGTAGTACATCTCTCTGCATAGAAATGAAAGACGAGCATTAAGTTTTTGTAATAAATGCAGAGTGCAAAAAGAATTGAAGAATTTGTGCATGTTCTAATGCAGCTCAAAGTCTTGCAGTTCCAAGGACTGAATCCACCAAGGGAGAAGGAGACCACCTCCCAGGTGGGGACAGAGCTCTGGCAGAGAACCTGTAGAAGACCCAAACAAAGCAATCAGAATCTGCCAAGCAAAATTCATGCCACAGTGGAATTTTTGGAAGGTAGGCAGTGCTTTGATTCCACAGGGGGTAGAAATAACCTGCTAATGTTTTAAGAAAGCGTGCCTGGGGCCAGGAGTATATGCAGAACCAAACGTCAAAAACCACACAAAAAGTAGTGCATGAGGTAGCACAGAGTGCCATATATTTTAGTTAAAATTTTGCTGATGCCTGGAAAGAAATGCCGTAATGGCAAAGGCTTACGTAATTCCATATGCCCTAGGAAAGCATGTGCTGCATCAAAACCCATGACAGTGTCATTAGCAGCTCAGTAAAATTTTTCATAGGAGCAGCGCATAACACTGCAGCTGAAGATGAATGAACTATCTGCCTGAGAGGAACTGAGATGTATTCATTTTAGGTTGGATTTGGGTGCACAAGCCAATGGAATGCCAAAAATAGTATTCATAGTAGTAAAAGAAAAGAAAGCAAAACAAAAAAAAAAAGGAAAAGAATACAGAGATAAGTGACTGATGACTGTTTACTGGGGCATCTTAGTGGGAAGCTCACACATGCTCTTAAGAGGGTTAATCAAATCCTCAGGGACATGCATTTGAGAAAAGCTACAGATTACACTTGCTTCAAGGGAAGATAAGGCTATTTTTAAATTCTAGTTCTTGTTGATGACAAGTCCATGGAAAATCAAGGAACCCAAAATATGCAAGGAGGATGTGGGAGTGTCTTCCAGGGGGTAGAGGAGGTATTGCAGAACACAGAAAAAAAACCCAAAACTGATAGTTGAGCCCTTAGGGAAGTTCTTCTCACTTTAAAGCAAAGATTGAAAAAAAAGGACAAGATTAAAAGGAACTAGATGCAGTGCTCAGTGCAACACAAGGGATGTATTCTGCTGAGGTGGGAAAGAATAGAACCTTTTCCTTATTAATAGACTCAAAGGAACTAACAACATAAACTGGAAGTGTTTTTCACCAAGGGACAGAAATGCTTGAAACAATACACCTTTCTGCTTCAGGAATCATTGCACTCTGAAGGGGGTCTGTAGAGAAGGAGACAATCTTCTGAGATTTTGAAAACTGATTAGACGGCTTCTTGAAGTCTTCCTGGCTCTATGCTTTGATTCCTTATTCTTGTATATGCAACATCCCTTCCAGTAAAGATACAATTTTTTTCCATCCTACCTGAAGAATTTTTTGGTAGAAAAAGTAACTTCTTTTTATGATATAGAAAGTATTAAGATTTTCATCAAGGGCAAAACCACAGTATCAATATGAAATCTCCAGGCAGCTTTTTAGAAGTAACAAGAGTTACCAAACTAAGAGACCATAAAAACAAAATTAAGTAGATTCCATGCAGTATAAATAATAAATGATACAATGAGAGAAACTAGTAGGGCCAGGAAGATCATCCATTGACACAAAGTGCAGAGTTTGATTATATATGTTTTTCTAAATCCTGTTCACAAAACCAGCCCATCTGACCTCAGATGAAGTATAAATTGCAAGTTCCAAAGCTACAGCTGAGATCCCCTGTAGGAAAGAAATTAATACTTTTAGCACAAGTCAATTCTGTATGTTCCTGGCCCATGTAAGTTTTTTAATGAGATTATTAAATTGTTAAAGGGGCAAAGATAGTGTTCCCCCAAGGCTTCATTAGAAAAATGTATGAAATGTATGAAGATATACACAAAGGTGACTTTAGACATTGAAAAGTCTAAGAAAAGGTCTGAAGTCTCACCTCAAATGAAGCACGAGCTATTAGATATTGTTACCTAGGCCAGCAGTAGAGAACACACTGAGTGAAAGAGCATATTAGGAGACAATCGTCATCACATTCATGCCACATAAAAAGAATTGCCTGTCCTCTGCTGTCCTCTCCAACAGAAGGATTTAACAATGACTAGAAACAACTACATAATAGTTACATTATTCTCTGTCCCCCTCAGCAGCTTCCTTACAAAATGCTACAATTATATAGACACTTCTATGTCTCAATTTATTTTTCTAGATATGTAAATACTGACAAGCTCGATAGGCTGCTTAGGATGTGTGATTTTTAAGTCATTAATCTGAAATGTAGCTTCAGACTGCTGACCAAGATTTCTCATCATTCGTAGTCCAAGGGGTTGCTGGGAGGGAGTATCAAAAGAACAAAGAATGTGCTCAGACAGACAGGAGTTGTTTCCAGACTTCACACTGGAATTAAAAAATAGTTAGAGCAAAACGTAGGTCATCACTCTGACATTTTGTTCAAAAGAGAACTGTTTCCTGGATGTTCAAAAACTGAAGCTATACTTGTCAGAGAGACAGAGCCAGAAAGTCACAAGAAGAAGATGTAAAACCAACAGTATGGCTTGGGTCTCAGGTTTATCCCACACACTAGAGACTTTTCTGTCTGTAAATCCCTGAAAGAGGAGCATAAAGGCACCAAAATCATAGTCTTTCTGGCCTACTGTGATAATTCTGTTGTCTTTTACGGACAAATGTAAACAATTGTGTTCCTTGCAAAATACAAAAACCGTATCATTAAGAACAGATATTTATGTCCTGGTTTTATTTATGTCCTGTATTTATGCCTAATAAATACGCAGCGACAGGGAAGCTTACAATTCAGCAAGAGCAAAAAAATGTTGTTTAAAGTGATACAGGAAAGCACTGGATAAGGAATTTTTCTCAACTGGATAGAAAACGTACAACCATACAACTCCCCGAACTTTAAAGAAGTACAAGCCACCCCTTCAAATGGTAGGATATTTGTAACAGAGATACGCTGCTATCACAGCATTAGACCATATGTTGTCACAGAAAAATCACAGCTTCAAGCATTTATTAAAAATGAGAAGGAATAAAATAGGATAAAATATAAGGAATGAGAAAAATTCTGGGGAATTAAAGTTTTTGAGACTCAGATACCTTTTAAAAAATCAAGTTCAAACTTATCATGAGCCTAAATGTCTTCCCACTGAACATTTAAAGTTTATACTCATGGTTTTCATTTCAATATGCGTTTTTATGAAACAGAGATTACATATTTTTCTCACAGAAGCTGCACAAGAATTTCAGATAAATAAGTGGCAAAGGGATGAAAAAAGGTTTTAGAAATTTATGCTGAATTAAACAGCATGATTGTTTTGGCAGTTTTGCATTCATTGGCCTGAATGCGTCTGTTTTTACTTGTATCATTTCATAGAAGAATTCATTCAGTTATTTGCATGATTATTAAAAAACATGGAGAGTTTTATTTTACCACAGGACGTCTAGAAGGGCAACTAGACCTCAGCCAAAGGCCACACTTGGAAAGGTTGGCCTGTCTGGAAAGGTTACTCTTAATGAATCTCAGACAGGCAAAAAAATAAAGCATTTGTCCAAGTAGGGAGAAATCCAGTAGCAGTTGCAGGTGAGAAGGAAGCATCTTTGCAGAGCAGCATCTTAGAGTACACTTTAACCTGTGACTGGATATTTTTCTTGCTCTGCTCGTGGTGGAACATAAAAAACAGATTACATCTGCATAGGAGTTACAAAACTTGCCACATAGAAAAGATGGTTGAAGAAAGACCAGTAAATACGTTAGTCGAGCACTTAAGACACTGGCTGGTGAGAAATAAGTAGTAAGTAAGCAACTATGACAGTTAGGATTGTCCTAGTTAACACTTTCAACAACAGCCTGGTAAAGGAACCCAGTACTGAAATTTATATAGGATACTAAACATTGAGAGTTCAGGATAATGAAATACAGAGAAGTCACAACAGAAATTTTTACAGTAATGAAGACAAAGAGAAAAAACCCAACACCTCAAGACAAGACTATGGAGTATTTTGCTTTGTTTTACAAAAAAAAGTCCCTTAGGAAAATAACAGTTTATATATTCTACTCAGAAGAACAACTCAGACACTTCTTAAATCCAAAGTACAGATTCTTGGAAGAGCCTTTGATTAAAGTTCCTTACATCAGTCATAGGTGTTACAACATGGATGCTAGATTTTTTGATAGAGACATAGAGAGCATAAGCAAAAATAATTCGTAGGAGATGTCAACAAATTCACACTTTGTCTTGATCCTGTCAGAATTTTGAATTAAAAGTATATTTCAGAATTAGATTAGGAAAGCGTGTTATAGAAGGTATGAGATAATTGAAATGAATCAATTCATATGCTCTGGGGCCCACTTTTTAGAGTTTTAAGACATCTAATAGTTCTGTGGAAGTGAAGAAAGGATTGATGGTGGTAGCATACATAATTATCCCAGCAACCAGGCCTTCAGAAATTACAGGCATATCACTTCCTGCATTCTCTTTTGCACTAGTATAGCAGGAGCTGGGGAAAAAAAGAGATAGGAAGGATTCTGGCTTAATAAATACAGGGTGAATATAAATAAGTATTGTCTAGCACTAAGATCTAATAGACTGTGCAGTGAGCTCCCACAGGAGACATTGCTTGAGACTCTTAAGAACAGGATGATTAAGGCATTGGTGAATATACTCAGGGGAGCTATCATGCAGTGGCAGAGAAACGGGCTAGAAGACAAAACAGGTAATTTCTAGCAACTTCAAGGCATGGAATTCCATCACCAGCAGCCATTCAGAAAACTCCAGAGAGGGAAGGTTATTTCATATGTACATAAAATTCACGTATGGGAATCAGAAACTCCTGTATTCAGCATATAAATGTACACAGTTCTGTGATCTTAATACAGAATATAAATAAACAGTGACAGAGATGCTTAAGATACACAAGCAGTAGTGACAAGGTATTGCCCTCAATGTATCTGAATGCAAAATGGGATATGGCTGCTCTGTGTTACATTTCTTTCCATTTTTAAGTTTTCCACATTCTTCAAGGGTTGAACAATTTTTGTAATTTATTTACTCTTAGCATTAAACAGTTCCAAGGATGAATCTATATCTGAGCCTTAATCCACATGGCCTTTCTCAGCAATTAAAATTTGTGTGTAAAATAAAAAGTTTTAGTATTGTGACATTCAAAAGGCAACCAAAGGTTTCCACTGATTGTAAGAATAAAGAGGAAATAATGTATTATTCAAGCTCCAGAACTTGCTTAATGCAAGACCAATTTTGTTAAGTGTTGCTTAGCAATGCATTATGAGTGCAGATCCTGAATATTAATGTAGGATGGGTATGGCAGCAATCCCTGTGAAAGTACAGTATAAAAGGAAAGGGTTTTCCTGGTGAACTACAGACAAATATATACATGCAGAGTTCTATAAATGAAGAGAGCTCACATCTTCTTCACCTCATGGTTACCAAGCCACATAGCAGGAACTTTAAAATCATCCTTGTTTTCCAAGTACCTACCCAAAATGCTGAGGATTTGCTTCCAGACCCTGAGGCAGACAGCAAAACTTTACAGTGGCACAGTATTAAGTCAAAGCAACAGCATCAAGTTTTGGTAATAGTTCCCTAGTTTTCTGGAGGGTGTGAGATTTTCTTGTGGTATTTTTTATCTGCAATCCATTACATCAAGATGTTTATATTCATTATGTATCTAAGACTTTTCTCTTGTTATAGACAGTGGTGGGGTAGTTCTCTGTTATAATCAAAGACCTCACTGCTAGGCATTTGGGTGGGTTTTTTTTTTTGTTGCTATAGAAGAAAGTACCGACCACCTTACGCAGAAAAATCCTGTGCCTCATTTTATCCTTTATTCCATTTTATATGGTCTGTAGAAGAGATGACAAGTGGGATAGGCTACGCTGTGACAATGATGGACTTAGGGAGACAAACAGAGGTGCAGGAGCAATGAAAGGCATGAACCTGAGATGCATGTTCCAAGGTGGGTTTGCTTTGATTTAGATTCCTTGCACACTCTGGGTCTTCCTCATGCATCTGAAAACAGTCTGCTCTGACAACACCTTAACAAAGCACTAACAATACTGCTTGGTTCTAAATATAGACCCCTCTATATTTAAGGCTGCAGCACTGTTTGTTATGTAGATTGCAACTTTTAACTACAGCTCTGGCAAACCTTAAAGATGGCAGAATATCATTTTGACCTTTTACATGAGTTACGTTCTTTGTTGTTTTCGTAGTACTTGATTACTCGATTTTCTTGATTTCTTTGTACATACAACAAAGATTTTAATGTTACATCATCATTTAAAGCTTCTGACTGTTTGTTCTAAACCCTGATTTTGTTATCTAACATTTTTCTGTCACTTCACAGACTTGATCATACAGAATGAAGCACGTTAAACCTGTTGTTCTAGAAGCTATCAAATTTATTGTACTTTTCCTAGCATCATCCTAGTGTCTTTTGGGACTTATTTTTCTAAGACTATCTTAGCTAAAGATGTAAATGTATAAGAAAATACTTTTCTGACTCTCCTATTTGTGTGAACAGGTTGTGCTTAATATTAGCTTTTCAAGCATACTTCTTTCTAATACTTTACTTTCCATGCAGCTTGGAAATCCAGTTTACATGTTTTCCTTCCCTCCTCTCAGACCCAGCTTTATATATTACATCTCATATCCTTTAAATGTGGTTTTAAATAAAGTGCAGGTTTGGTTTTGTGTATCCCCTCGGAGAAATGAGGAGAAAAATAATGTACGTGTGGATGTTTGCTGTTGAACCACTTTTCAGCTAATAATTAGACTGTAAATGTTTCAGGACAAGGGCAGCCTCATCGTCTTCATCTGTTAGAGCAATGGGATCCAGTAGCTAACTGCTATGTTCAGCCATAACTTTAAAAATAATTACTAGTGTTTATATTATAACATCAACTGGGGATTTCAGAGTTCATACATAAAATATGAGACAGTCCTTGCCAGAGCCCTAATAGCAGAAGATAGTTCAGCCAAGTGCTTAAATATAGGTGTGACCTTGTGAGTAAACTTAGAGGTAACTTCTTGGTTTCCCCTTTTTCCCTCCTGTTTTTAGTTTAGGAAGTGAATCAAGAGGGGGGAAAGGATGACACTCAGTGATAGGCAAAATTCAGAAGGGCAAAATACAAAGGAAAAAGAATAAATATTTTCAGCTTCTACAATAGTTGAACATGGAATAGTTTTGCTAAAGTTAATGTAAAAGATACGCAGCTATGATACCATGAAACTAGGTGCAGATGAGTCTCTGAAAATATTCCATGTAGGCTTACCTTTAATGGGATTTTTCTGCCTTGCTCTTATCATATGAGTGCTTTATATAACACAGGATTTTACTTACACTGTATTATCCTAACCAGTAAGAGTTGATGATAACCCATTGAGAGGGCATTTATCTGTTTTCCCTTGGATTCTTTTACAGGCCAGCCCTGTGGTTAAGCTGTGTGGCCCCAGAGAGGATACAGAAACAAGTATCGCCTAATGCCCATTAATATCTCTTTGTTTAGCTGCTTCATCAGCATTGTTAAACAAAGACAAACTCTTAGACGGTGAGCAGGGCACGTTATATTGTATAAAGATGAAAGAGTACAAGCCCACTAACAGGATTTTTTTTTTTTTCAGCAGACATCCAAAATGCTGAACTGCATTTGTTAGAAAGCTTGAGCAAAAACCCAATTTTTGCTCAACAGTGCGGGTGCTGAGGAAAGGGAAGGAAAAGTCCAAACATTTGTTTGTGTGCCTCCAACAGCGCCCTGCTCTGTAATCAGAGCCAGAACAGAGAAAGAGAGAAAGTGTGAAGTCTCACCTCAAGTCTGTGGTTTCCTGCTGCTACTTCTCCTCAGAATGAAATCTGGATTAGAGTGATAAAGAATAAGATATGAAGTCCCAGAAGCATTGTAGCTAAACAATTGGAATAGCAAAATATGAAAAGCTGTTACAACTGCATTTTTGTGATTTCGTGATGGCAAGCATGGAGTTTAACAGAAAAAAAAAAAAAAGATTTATAAGGAGATGGGCAAAAGTCAGGAGAAAAAAAATATAAAACCATAAATTCAGATTGTGCTAGAAGTGGTGAGATAAAACCAAGCTGTGCACCTGACTATATAAATGCAGTGGTTACTTGAAAGAGAATGCCTGAGAGTGTTTTATTAAAATTGGGCTTTTATTATAAAAGCAGGGGCTTATTAAATAAGTATTCTTCCTAAAGACTCAAAGTGTCCTCTGCCCATGCAGTCTGCATTCCAAGGTTATCAGAAGAACTGTTGCTATGGGCTGAACTCAATTTAGCACATGCTTTTTGTGTGGTGAGAGGATGTGAAAAGGATTCAGCAACACAAATCTATCTGTGTTCTGAATGTGAAATGAACTTTTGTTAAAGATCTTGCAAACTGCAACTACAGCTGCACAACACTGATACTGCCAGGCAAGAGAGGATGGCCTATTTGTGTCTGTCTGAACTTTGTATTCGTCTTTTGATCACAAGCAATGAAACCTGCCCCAATACACCAAACAGGAAGATATAAGGAAGTGAAACTCTTTATATTTAATTATCTTTATTTGCTGTTTAGCATAAGGTCTTAACTTTAGATTTTTCTATAATAAAATCTTTTGACATCAGAAAATACTCTACGCTCAGGAGTTTTTTAATCATTATTATGATCAAGGAAAGTTTGAACACTGCAGGCAGGAGGTTAGAAAGGCCATGCATTGTAATGCATATTTCATTGTTAGGATCCATAGAAATAGCCCTCATTTCTTTAAAGAGGGAAAAAACCATCAGATTCCATCATTATCTGGATACATGGCACAAAATAGGAGAAACTAATCACGAATAAGGCAGTTTGCAGAAAGGCCTATCATCTACCTCCCCTGAGTATTTCTGCCATGCCATGCAGTATTTTTTTGTGGGTTTTTTGAGAGGAAATAAAACTGTTCTGTTGGCTTATGTGCGGAATGTTCAAGAACAAGAGGTCTAAAGAAGATGCTTCCTGAAATGCTGCCATGGTCACCATAATGTAACAGCATCTGGTGATATTCTTACTCCACTTCAGACCTCTTCGCTATAAAGAAGTTCTGAAACCCATTGCATATGGCACCATTTTAATCAACTAAGACATCACTACAGGAGACACAGAGCAAGGTATTTCATATGGGCCAAGATGCACCCTAACAAGCACTCTAAGGTTTAAAAGATGCTCTTACCTTACTTGACATGTTCTGTCTGTCATTAACAGAGCTAAGACCAGCTTTGATATTGTCTAGAAACAGCTGTTAAAAAAAGTAGAAGTAAAAAAAAAATGAGTTGCTTAAGTATTTCTGGCAATAACTCAGATTTAATATTTGTATTTCCAGATATTTTCTTCACTGTTTATCCCTCTCCCCCATACAGAAACACTCAGAATATGTATCGTGTCTTTCCTTAGCCAGAAATTGAGATGGGAAGGAAGGACATATTTCACCAAATAAAGCAACAAAAGACTGTCTCATTCTTTTAGCTTATCTCTCATTTGTGGTTATTATTTACTTAGTTCAGTAGCGTCTGAAGCTTATTGACATTGTAGTCTCCCGTTCACCTCAGGCACACTTTCCAATTAACTCTTATTATGGTCAAAGAAGCGGCTTGAGGCAGTTGCCCCCTAAATTCGTTCTTTTTAGATTAGTTTCTATACAATCAGAGCTCCTGCATCAGCACTTACAAGAAGATCATTTCAGCAGCTAAGTTGTTAGGTAGCTGGTATATTGCTTCCTGATCAAATGTCACAAACTCAGAATTACTTCTGTGGGCAGCAATGTACAGGTAGGAAACCAAGTGTACAGCAGAGCTTGTTTAGTTTGCCTCTTCAACCCCTGTGCCACTCTTGAACCTGCCTCTCACACTGGGGCTGTTAGGTAATTATTTCCAGCCTTTGCCTTGAACAAATGCCCCTGGCCAATTACACACAACATTTCTGAGATGTCCCATATGGAATGAGCCCTGAAGCACCATAACACGCTATCTAGAGTCAACAAGGATAAACATTACAGTATACAAGCTAAGACTTGTATTTGCTGCATAAACTGCAGCAAGAGCCAGCTTTTTCCCTTTCTCCCCAGAGAAGTGGAAAGATTCCCTCCCCTGTGGGCTTTCTAGCTTGATCTTTTATTAGCTTTCCTGTGCCAAGGCCTATAAAACACAGTTCAGATTCACTGCAGAGTGTGAGGCAAATTGTGTATGTAAGTCATCCATCAGCTCGTAAGTATTTTTGTTAGGTATGCAGAGAATAGCATGTAATTACAAGGTAGTCACATTCATGATCATTAAAATAGAGTTCTATGTAATAGCCATATTATGTTGTGATAATCTGTTACACTATTGAGCATGCACCCATCTCAGAGTTAACATGCCTGAAGATATTTTCTGTAAGGCAGGTACATCTCAATGTTTAGATCAATAAAAAGACTTTTAAATTTGGTACTTGTGCCTTTTTATGCATGAAATTATGCCGAGTTTCTCTCTCATATACATATAACAAAGAGAGTGAACACATTCACTGGAATTTTAAGTACTGCATTCACTGAAGTTAACTTATGGAAATGAAAACTACACAGCGCTAGGGGAAAAAAAATCAAATTCTGAGATTTTCAATCAAAAGAGGATCTCTGCATTAGGATTCTGCTGGATGAATTCAGTTGTGAGAACAGAACAAAGAAGCTCCCGCCTGAGAAAACAAGTAGCACAAAAAAATAAGAGTATTTCATAAGAAAATTCTATCACCCAAGGGCAGCCAGTTACCAGAAGCAGAAGGGCTTACTGCGTATAGTCTAGATATTAACACACAAATGTCTATATTAAGTAGAAATTAAGGACATGATATAATGAAATGAAGGTGGGCAAGTAGGATCCCCAAGGAGCAGGCAGGAGGCAGCAGTCAATTACAACACAAGTTAAGTACAACAGAAGTGGGGAACACTGGCTTGGATCCTCCCAGCAAGAGGGAGAACAAAAATGAGATTAAATAAACCTATCAAGAACCATGCAGGAAAATCAATGATTCAAACATCATTTGCTTTTCACGTAATTTAGTGCACAAGTGAGCAAGATGGTTTGAATGGGAAGGTGGTGTGGTTAGTAGGAGCGAGCATCAGAGAAGATGACCATTTTTATGCTTTGTCTTTATTTTCAGTATCCGTACCTATGATCTGAGCTTCTAATTTGGCTTTCATGGCTCCCCTGACTGACTTTTCCTGAGTCCAACAATTCAGACAGAGCTAGGCATGCCAGCTCTAGACTTGGTTTTCTGTCCCTACTAAGACGGGTGTCATGTTGTGCAACTACTTCTTCTTCTCTTTGAGTGCAAACTCAAACCAGGAAGATTAAATCAGCCATCATTTAAACAACCCTTTCTGACTTCAGGTTGCAGGAGCCACCCATACAGATGCAGTGGAGAGAGACAACTTACAGGACTCATTTGTGCTACACAAACACCCAGCCTACAAATTACCCAGAAGCTCTGGCCCACTTCTGACTCTAGAAGACACAAATTGAAATGATATGGTATGACAACCAAAGGGTGGAAGGGGATAAAGGTGGAGGATAACTCAACTGAAATGTACAGGGAAGGTGTACCCTTTAATCTCTCGGCTTTGTTTTGCCTGTGTATAGCATGGAAATAATCATGTCAACGACAAGCAAAGCTTCTGGGAGGATACGCGTTCTATTCCATGGCAGCTTTCAAGATTAGACAGTTTTATTTCACAGTAAGCAGGAATAGGACCAAAGCCCTGTGAAAGCTGTCATGAAAAAAACGATGTCAAAGCATTCACTTGCTGATCAAAACCTGAACATTTGTCTCTGGACTTTTATAAAAGTCTTCCAGTAAGGGCTTGTCTTTCCTGTAGGAGACTGAGTATTAAATTCCTACCCTCCTTATTCACAGTATGGATTTTTTTTTTTTCCTTCTAGAGTACAAAATAATCTGCCAGAAGAGCATCCTAAATCTTTTTCTTGGCATCCCAGGGTGACCTAAGAATTTTTCCTTTGAGCTGTTTTCCCTTCCCATAGCACAGCTCTCCTTCCATTCTGTACTGTTCAGGGTACCTCTCATGTTTAGGTGGCTGTGTTTGCATGGTCTCCTAACATCGCATGGGTTGTCACAGAGGTTACTCAGCACCCACGTCTGTGGCTATTCCATATGTACCTCTGCAGTGTGGTATGGTCAGCAGAATATTCTTATCCACCAGGTAAAAAAAGTGGTTTGAAACAGGAGCTGTGCCCTCAGGGTCACGGTGTGAGCTGATCTGTTACCTGCTGAAAACATGAAGTCTTTTTTGTCTTCACTTTGGAGTAAAGGAAGGAATTACAAAGTCTTGGTAGTGCAAGCAACCCAGCCATTTCCTCAGAAACATGTAAATCTTGATTAGGAAAATAAAAAGTTCAAGCAATGCACCCACAGTTAATAGGCTCAGGCTATTTGGCAAGTTATAAATATTCTTGGAGAGTCGTCAGCATCTTTCAAAAGCACAAGAAGTTTTGCTTTGTTAGAATTGCTGTTGCGCACATATTGCGAGGCATCAAAAAGAAAGTGGCCTGGCATGTCTTCTTAGAGCTGAATTATTTACATGAAAGGCTCATGAAATTAGATCGTTATTCCATAATCAAAAGACTTTTTACAATGGTATGAAACAAAATGCTTTCACAGAGTGTATAAGTCATTCCTGTATTTTATCTTTATACCCCATCTCCTTTAATCTCATAGCGTGTTGTGGACATCAGTTGAATCTACAAGCCTTTTAGCTCTGCAGAGACACTGCATGGAAGAAATATACATCTGTGATGATGTACATCTTAGAAGAAGAAAGAGATATACTGATGTAGAACTCTTCACTTCCTCTGGCCATTTTCTTTGTTTCACAGCTATTTCTGCTCCATTTCTAAACAGTGGTGTAACATGGTACAGAAACGCAACTTGAAACTTTCTTAATTGAACTAACAAGGTTAGTTCATTTTCTAGTATTCCTTGGCATATTTCCCATAGATTAGCACAGAGCAGATGTGCAGCTGAAGGCTGCTGGTCATCATTAGAGCAGCATCATTTAGATCATCATTTGACATCAGTCCCGATCTCTTATGTGAAATGTGGCAAATGGTAAAAAACATCAACCTATAACAACTGGTTTTCAAATAACACAATCAAGAATCAGAGAAAGGTTCTGATTAGCAAATTTACAGTCAATAATATGTTCCTAAGATGTGACCCAAATTTGTAGGACTTTGGATCATCTTGGTTTGTATTTTATAATGTTTTCCTTCTCCTCACACACCTTTGCCAGCTTCCTCTTATTTTGCAATATTCCCAGTACTGCATAACTCACAGGCAAACTGAATGCAAGCAAACTCAAACCCATAAACTAGGTAGGAATCTGACCATCAAAACCCTTGATCTTCTGAAATGAAATCTCTTCAGCTGGAGTATTGGAAATCCAGAACACACCCCTTTTCAAGGCACAACTTACAATGGCTCTACACAGAGACTGCATGCAGATGTAGAGATTTAATCTTCAAGAAGGAATATTTCTGAGTTTTTAAGTGATATGGTTTGTGCTTTAGAGAATCTTCCACAGATGTGCAGTGTCTGAACGTTTATTGTATGGTTGGTCAGAACTGGAGCAGAATCATTGTCTTTTTTTAATGTAGTTTAATAATATATTGAGGGCTTTTTTTTAATCTTGGAAGCTGTCAGAAAAAACCTCTTCACACTTGGTCAAACAAAACATTTGAGGCAGAATGGCTAAGATGTATAGTATGGTTATTCAGAAGTTTTGCTTTTATTTTAGTCTTTAGCCACAAGATCTGACAATTTGCTTAGAACATTTACTTGAGAATTAAAGATACATTTGTTGTGACAAACAGCATGCAAAAGCTTTTGCTAAACTGGGACATGACTGTGTTAGAGTGTTGTGGTTTGGGAGTTTTTAAAGCATTTTCTGAACTTTCTAAATGTCATGAAAGTTTGCTTTGTTCATCTTCTGCAGATTCATCACAGCTGCATATCTAGTTTGCACGTTTGTCGCCTTATATATGACAGCTTCAAACATTTTTGTAACATCTAATGAATCATATAGTGAGTGATGGCTCTAGTGAATTACTGAGAAGTCATGCCTCTGATTATATAAAGGAACAGGATGGAATGTCTTCTATCTTATGTGTTTCCAAGGGCAATTGCTCATTAGATGTTTTCAGGTTTTGTATGCAAGTCTTTGCATTTTAAGAAAGTGAACAATCTTTTCAATGGGCCGCCATCCGTCATCGTGTCAGTTGTAGCAAGAGGTGTTTTTATGCATTGTTTTGTGGTGATAACTAAAGGGAACATTTTGGATTGCATTTATTTAAAATTGTATTTTTTTCTGAAAGAATGATGACAACTGGCTTGGATGCAGCCTGCCTAAAATGATGGAGCTCAGAATGTTATAAATTTCATTCGCATTGTAGTAAAGGCATCTGCTTAGTAGAACAGGAGGATGCTATTTTCTGTCAGCAAAGGTGAAGGCAAGAAGAAAATAATTTCCCTGGTCCAAAAGACAGTTAGGGGTGTTCAGCCTAAGATAATAAAAAACCTTTCCTCAAATTAGCACTTCTGATGCTGAGATATTTCTACCCACTCATTTTGCAATGGATGAAATGTCCCCTTTCAAGGTAGCTGCTCCATTGACTGCTTACTAACAAGGAAAAGTAATTGTCACATCCTAGCCCCTTCACAGGTATAGGAAGTAGTTGCTTAACATTTATATTAATCTTACATTTAATTTTCTTCTGTCAGAAACAGAAGCTCAACAGACTTTGAAATGTTAACATTAAATCCAACCTATTTTGAAAAATGTTATCACCAGTTTAATGGCTCTAACTATGGACGATATCTAAAACAGGCAAAGAAAGGCTATTAAGACTGAGTGCAATGACTGATTTTATTCCCCTGATAGTAAGATTCTCTTCAAATTCATGTTCGTGACTCCCTGATACAGCATTTCATAACTTGGTTTATTTTCCAGGAATAAAAGCTATGTAATTGTTATTCTCCCTTCAAGGAGAATAAAATAATTAATTGGGACTGACTTAAAATACAGAGACATTTGAATTAAAAGTCTTAAGACTCAAATAGCAACTAATAAATCCTCAGTAAGAGGCAATTGCTAACAGTGAGTTTTGTCTTACGTTCTCCATACTAATGCAAACTTTCCCTTTGTTACCTAGATATGGATAATCAGTTGTTATTCTTTTCCAAAATCACAAGATTTTGCAAATCTCAATGAAATTTTCTTGCCATTCTTAGAAAACTTTAGAGTTCCTGCAGATGAAGTATGTTCAGAGCAGGACAGTTTGGTCACTGGATGGCAAAGGTCTTAGAACCAGGGTCAATGCCAGTGGACTTCAGGTCAGTACCTAAGGCCTGAGATTTAAATATCTCAGAGAGTGTTCCAAGTGTCATTAACTCCTTGATAAATGCAGTGAAAAATCTGGGCCCCATAGCAGCAAATAATTAAGCAACAGAAGCAAGTATATCTGCTTGATCCCTAGTGGCAGTGGGGGAATCACAGTCAAGTGTGAAGAGAAAATATTCCCCTCTATTTCTTCAGCAACCCAACTTGCTGAAAGGGAAGAGTTAAACAGCTGAGGATTTATTCTTGCTGAATTTCAGTCTCTCTCAATGTTTTCAGCAGAACAACCTATTCCTTGGCATAAGTGCAACCTCTGCCATGTCTCACCTGAACCCCAGACATTGCCTCTAGTTTTACAACACAAATTGGGCTTATGTGAGGCTTCTTGTAGTAGGCAGGCAGCTAGAGCTTCCCACTTGGCTCTTGGGGAGGAGTCACTTTCACTGATTTGAATTAAGTTTTTACATTCCTCACTGCATAGGACACGATAATAGTAGTGGAAACAGATCTAATCTTCTATAAATCCTTTTTCATACTGTTTGCAAATCTGAACACTGCAAGCAGAGTAATTCCGAATGCCACAGCATGGACAGCCCATCTTAAACACCTCAAAAGCTTGCAGCTGTGGTGCCTATGGTTGAGTCAAGCACATTCTTGACAGAAATGCCAGCTCCACTTTCTCTTCCCTATTACAATAAAAATGCAGTAGCTTCTCTGGTGGATGCATATCGAGAGATTAAATTCAAATTCTCATGCTTACTTGAGACATCACACTGAATTAATCATCTCACTTTGTTAGTTCACTTTGCTTAGTACCATTAAATAACTATGTGGTTTCTGCTCGTCCATGAAGTAAAGGCTATTTATTACTTATTTAACTACAAAGAATCATGCAATGACTCCCCAGAGATGTTTTATGAGAGGGACAATGGAAGAGCTTAATCTTAGCAAGTTGATTTATATTGGGCTGTTTACCATTATTAATTTTGAGGTCAATAAGGCAAAGCAAAGAAACATTGGTTTAGGCTCAGAGAACAGATTAGATTCAGATTAAAGATCTAAATCTGCTTTTGGACTTGAAAAATTTATTCCCTTTATAGAGTCAAAAAGTTGAGCCTAGCTTAATGAGACTCAGATATTATTAGTGAAATCTTTTGTTCTCAGCAATATCTACAAACACTTAGTTGTGAAATATTGCTCTTCCTTCCCTCTACGGCTCCCTGTTAGAAAACCAGCAAAGAGGCATAATTAATCAACTATCAGTGTTTTTACACAGTATCCGTTATCATCTTTAGTAATAAATGTTCCCCTAGAAGTGACTTTGTAAATAGTAATAAGCGTTACTTGGAAAAGAGATACTGTCTCAGAAAATTTATTTTAAGAAACAGCAACGTCCAAAAGCACTGTAGGTATCAATTAGTCAGCCAGGAAGGATAAGTGAAACAAACAAAAAAGACAAATATTACCTGTAGCAAGTTTTAATCCTTAATCAGAAATCCCACTAAGTTTCACGTAGCATATTCACATTTCAAAATACAGCAAGAAGTCTATATTAGATACAAGAAATTTATCAAGTAGGAATCAAATAAGGTGGAATTTGATGGCATCTTCCCCTTCAAGAAGAAACCATGGGATTTGAATCCAAATGTTTTGGTTTGCATGTTTCTGTCTTTTCTAGGTAGCCTTATTACTGTTGGGTTTGTGTTTCTTTGTTGAAGATTTAGGTTTTAAAATTTCATTCCTTTTCACATGGCTGGAAAGACTCTAATTATTTTTGAAAGAAGCTTTTCTGCTTCACCTCTCTTAAATGGACTTTTTAGGAAAAAAAAAAGTAATGTAAAAATAACAAGAGAAAATAGTGGGGATCCAATCTGTCTCCCATTTGCCTGGAACTTGTCTCTTTTGTATAAGAGGCCAGAGGAGCCAATAATACTCTGATCTGTATCCCTTCCTCCCGTGCAAAAGTAGCTGAAAACCAGAGCAAAAGACAGACAGAAAAAAAGGAATTATTGATGGGAAAACCATTGATCTTTTTTAAGAGAGGAAGAGATTGAGTAACACTGAATAGTCAACAAAACAAAAGCTGAATTGAAACGATGCTCCCTTGAGGCTCTATCGAGAAGTTTGCTTCAGATAATCCTGCTGAAAAGCTCATTTTCCTCTGTAAATACAGTAATGTCTCATCTCTTCCTGGACTGGTGGGATGCATCCAGACCTGTGATGGCTGTGACTGCAATATAACTTAGGTGAATCTGCACTGCGTTAATGCCAACTCTTCAGGTGTTGGCAGCAATTCATCTGAGGGAGCAGAGCTGGGTACTCGATTCTATAGTGATATTACAGCTGCTACAGACCCACAACACTGCAGCAAGCCCAGTGCTGGTGCTGCAGCTGCATTAAAGCTAATTTGCCTATACCTCAGGACGGTCTTCACAGGTTTAATAGTTCTGTGTGGGAGAAGGGACATATCTAGCAAGACACTCTTGCGTAGGGTATCTGCTCTGGTACCTGGGGACACCTTGTTTGTGTGTCTTGCAGAACTGTGATTATATGTTAATCTCCCGTGTGTCAGTTCTTTCAGCATTGACCCTAAAAATGCTAAGGCTTATCATAGAATCATAGAATCACCAGGTTGGAAGAGACCCACCGGATCATCGAGTCCAACCATTCCTATCAAACACTAAACCGTGCCCCTTATTGCCAGTTAGTTTTACAGGGTTACTTATGTTTAAGAAATGCTTTCCTTGGTAACCACAGCACAAGAGCATTAGTGGAGTTGTCTCTGTTGTGCTCAGGTGGGATCATTTATGAAGCTGTAGTTGATGTGATAAGAGAGCCGCCTGCGCTGCTCTACGCAGGGAACAGGTAGCTCCCCTCGGAAAGTCCAGGCTCTATGACATATTAATTAATGTCCTTCTAACAACAGCAGTCTACTAAAAAGAGAGCCAAGCCAAGCAAACAGAGAATGTCTGAATACTTTTGTACCATCCAAACCAGAAGGTATTAAAGCTTTTCGTTCAACACAACTTTACATTTCAAATAAGTGTACGCTGAGGTAATGATAACAAGGTCATTTTAATAAACTAGAAGGGTCATTAATATCTCAGCACCATGACATTTACCTAACAAGTCAGAAGACAAGCTTAAAGTAGTGACTGTTTGGACCTAGTTGAGCTGAAATTGTGTCTACTTTATTGCCTCCACAACAGGACTTTCCGTTCGGCACAGACAGCTTTGTCAGTCCCAGTCTAACAGAGCTTTTCTTCCAGCTCTGCAGTAACCCATCTGCCAGGGTTATTATTCTTTTGTCACAAAGGAAATAATGTTTCTTTCCCAGGCAGGGCAATGGATAACTCTTTTTTTAAAGCCAGCTCCTCATTTTTAATTACAATGTATTTCCTAACCTAACACCCTGGAAAGGCTGCAAGAGTAATGAAAGATAATGCAGCTTTATATGCAGTGGGTGTAAATACACATTATTCATTTGGTCTTAAGAAGCAAGCAGAAATCCAAAACACTACCTTGAAAAGCAAACAATGGCTCTTTTTAATAAAAATATATCTTCCACAGCAAAGAATATTCCATTTAGTAGAAAACCATAGTTCTCGGGTAAAAAAGGACATGTCTAGCAATTCTTTTCATTCCACATTTTGCCTATATTATAGCCTCATAAGAAAATATTTGAATAATTTAATGGATTTCTTTCACATTATGTACTTAGTTTTCAAAAAGAGCATAAAACAGTGTAATGGTAAAGTCAAAATAACATCACACACCACCATCTAGAATATCAAATTACAGTATTTGAAAGCTTTTGACTTAAATGATTTGCTACGTGCTGCAGTCTGCAGAAAATGCCACAAAACCGATCAAGTTACAGAAAGGTCACCACACAGACCTCGTTCCAGGGTTGGCCTCGCTGCAGTTTAGAAATGCACATCTCTTCTTCCTGTTAAAAAAGGTGTCTTGTTGGGAAGCTAAAGGAAGGTAAAATAGCAACAGCTATTGGTTTGAACAAGGTTGAGCTGGCAAGCTATACAAAGTATGTATTTGCTCCACCACCATATAGTAGAAACTGCAGTAGAAACCACATCATAAAGGTCCATCCCCACTCTGGTTGTTTGTCCCTGTGCAACCTGCCCAGCGATGATGCCACCTTCTGCCAAGGGATGGTGCCAAACTGTCTGTAGCAATGCCCTCATGATAAAACAAACTTTTAGTCGTTCATAAATAACTATCATGTACAATTAAAGCCTTCTCCTGATTAGAGCCATGGTCATGCACTGAACTTTGTGAAGCTGGATAATCCCAAATCTGGTTACCTCTGGTCCTTGATCCCTTTGCTTCCAGAACCTTGGTTTCCCTTTTCTACCAGCAATAGGAAACAGTGACTCTTTCTAATGGGATCTAGCCTGGTGATGGAAAAGCTCCCTTCACTGCTTTCCAGCATCCACATCTCTAAATTCTCTCAACAAATAACTATGGCCTTACTGCCAGCTTTCCCACTTCTTCCTGAGTAGCTATTTTGGACACTTTTTCTAATTGTCTCCTTGAACATAAGTGAAAGGTGTAATTAGATATTTGTCTCCAAGCTCTTGCTACGTGTACTCTACTATATATCCTGGCAGGAATGGTCTCCCCTGGACATTCTCTGTTATTAGTCAGATTATAACTCCTCGCTATCTCCTGATTACTAGAGAGGTCACATAATGTGTAGAGAATCTGATCCAAACTTCCTATGTCCAATTGACTCCCTAAAGCAAGAGCACAGAAGAAAAAAGCTCACAGTACACTGGGAAGAAAGAAAAGTCCAAGCTATATAAAATACGTTTCTTTAAGCTTAATACACAAAGAGGAAACTACAATATGCAAAATACATTTCCATTTATTTGGATTTGCTATAAAAGGCCTTCCTGGTCACAGAAACAAATTCATAAACTTTCCAACTTCAGTAATCTCAGTTGATGCATCTTTTAGGCAGGATGAGAGAATCTCTATAACCGAATATATCCTGCACAAAGTAATTCTGCCTGGTGTTATAGGCTGCTCAAGCACGGTCCTCATTAGACAGCTGGAAATACAGATTCATATCGCAGCTATGCATCAACCACCTGAGAAGGCAGGTTTTTCAGTTCAATGAAAAATGACTAGTGACCTGCGAAGCTACCTTTGAGGGATTCTCCTCTGTGAAACAGCCTCAAAGGAGAGAGCTGTGGATACTCCGGTTTTGGCAAAGGGAGGTATAAAATATATTTCACTTGCAAATATAAGCAATCCTTAGTAGGACAGTCATCTTTAGCAGGCAATTTATAATATAAGGTAACTTGATATAATAGGTAAAATATAGTTCTAAAATATTTTGCAATATCTTCAGTGTTTCTGGGTCAACCAGGATAGATCCTGAAGGCAGAAAAATAGGGACCATCCTTGCCAAAATCTTTATTTCAATTTCATCCCTTGTACCGCAGTGGTCAGGAATAGCACAGCTGATTTACCTTCAGTTGGCTCAGTTCTTTTGACCTATCTACCTAGAAATAGCTATATGAACTCAAATCTAACTGTTTGTGTAGCAAGTAGTGAGTACTGTGTACTATAGGGCTTTTTTGTAGGGTGACAAGAAAGGAATGGGAACTGTACATCTCCATAAACTGCTCTTGAATATCATATTGCAATTCAAAATTGTATTTGAAACAGAGCTTAATCAGGATGTAATATTTGTATCTCTATGTTCTCCCTTATCAACTCCTCTGCAATCCCTGGTTTATTGCATTATCTGAACTGCTTATTTTTTAATATTCTTAAGGAGTACAGGACTTCCCCACTTGAAAAGGAAACTAAGACTGAGAAAGAGAGCAAGACAGGAGACATCAAATTATTAGTGTTTACACTGGCAAAGAGAGGATCCTAGTAGGGATTTTCACAAATGCTTAAGAAACTTTTTTTAATTCCCAGTGGATTTCAGTCTGTTTCTCTGGGGACATCTCTGCAGGGACTCATCTGAGCTCTTTCTACCCCAGACCAGCAAGATGTGAGGCTGCTGGAGGTCAGAAGCCAGGCAGCCACTCTAAGCACAGCGCTCTGCCCCTACGAAGAGCTGGGATATATAATACTTACTCAGTCTCAGTCCTGAGTCTAGCTTTGCCAGACAACTCCTGGCAGCTTGGAGCATACTTTTGGGGTGCTTGGGTCTGTCTGAACCTTTTGGGTATATGATCCCTAGATCTTTCTTACTGAGCCACCCTCTTATACCAAACTCAGCAAGTGAATGTGTCACTGCTGAAAACCCAGAAAAAAAATCCCTATAGACTGCAACATGTGGAAAGTAACTTGACCCTTTTGTCTCTACCTCTAACGAGTTATAAGACCTCAATATACTACAGTGTTTTAATGGAAGGTTTTAGTGTTAAAAAAAAATAGGTGCTTTTATTTTTGCTTGTAGTTGAAATTTGCATTCAAATGCAGATCTTGGGTCCAGTGACTCCTGCCTTAGGAGAAGACCTCTGCTGCTGACCAAGTCATTGATACAGCCCATCTGGCTGCAGGAAATTACTAGAACCTAATTTGTCTTTATTTATTTCTATGTTATTTAGAGCAAGACCCTTTTTGTTTTTCAAATCCGCACAGTTTATGCTGCTGAAGTTTTCCTATGGACAACACAATACGTTCTCTGACATTATGATACAACCTATTGAACTTGTCTGCTCAGCCCTTTCTTCTTTTGTCACATTGGGAATATCTACAGCTAAACAGACCAAGAAGCCTCTCCCTTAAGAACAGAGTTACCCTTCAATTGCCTGGTGGCACTGAAAGCTGCAAATGCCGAAATCTCTTCTCCTTGGGGAGTTTATTATGTGAAAGAAAGGTTATGCATGGTAAATTCAGCTACAGAAAGAAGCCTTACACACACTAAGAAAGACAATCTTTGACAATATATACCTCCACTTAAAAATAAATTTAAAAGAGCTTTTAGTGATATTGAGTATTCTGGGTGTGAAGATAAAAGTATTAACTTTCTGGACCAGTTTTTGACAAAAAAGGAGTTCTGGTTTTGTCTTTGCAGCGACACAGTAACCCTTAGAGACTCTCACACAAAAAATGAGCATGACAAGTAGTGGAACCATTTTTCTTTTTGTGCTGATGAAGTCTGCAGGGATTTAAAATACAGAATCAAATGAAAAGTGCTGAGAGCTTCCTGTGAGATGGCCAAACAGAAAACAGTGAGGCTTTGCAGCACTTTGTTGCTTCCCAGGATTTTTTGTCTCTACAGTTCACCACACTATTTGCTAGAAGTCCTAATAAATTAAGTAATTATACACACACACATACAGAGATCTGTCGGCATTGAGTGGGGAGACTGAGGAATCTCCTTGAATCTACAAGAACCGCACCAACCCAAATTAGTATCTGCAACTGGTGCTCTACCAGTCTTGGATTCCTTACATCCTGAAGAATACTGTGGTCATTCAGCCTTCAAAGTTCCCCAGTTTTCAAGAAAAAGACACAACTTTAATGCCATCATTAACCATCCCTGGCACAGCTGGAACTTTGATGCCTCATCAAAACCTTTGATGCCATCTGCCACTGATGGATGTGAAACTGCACAAACCTTTCTGTATTTACTATTTACCTATGTAATGACCCAAGACACAAAGCTGTATTTCAGCATTTAATTTATCTGGAGCTGTTAAAGTCCAGTCTTCTGCTTGATTCGCATCTCTCCTCCCTTTTTCCCTGCACATGTGAATAGTTATGATGCTTTACTTACTTGTTTTTACTGATGAATCCCAGCTCACGCTTCACTTTTAAACAGAAAACTATGTGAAGTTGTTTTGTCTTAGCATGCATCAGCTTTTGTAGCTGGCTATTCAGCACAGACTTTTTTCGTTTTCTTGCTGTTATTGAAAAGAGACCATATCCAAATGATCCCAGGTTGGCCCCTTTTCAAAGGACATCGTGTTTTCATGTCTTGAAAATAGATTGCCATCGACGCTGGGCGTCCAGTCACCTATGTGCCAATGAAAGGGATGTCACAGAGGGAGATGAGTCAATAAGCCTCACTGCTGACCTGCAGCTGATTTCTATGAGATCAAGGCTCCTCTAAAACTTTTGGCTAATGACTTCAAAGTTCTATAAAGGCCACTTTGGAAAACAAAGCAGAATAAAAGCCCAGCAGACTTCTCAGTGGGAAGAGAGCGTTGGTAATATGAGAAACCTTTCCTGGAGTCTTATCAGTGTGAGCAGCCATGGGTTGCTAAGGCTGCAGTTTGGCCTTAGGCTGATTTAATGTCTATCTGCTGCTGAACAGGGTGTCCTCAAGCTAAATGAATCACCTGCAGCCTCACTAGGAGTGGTCGTGCATGGAAAACGTAGAGGAGGTGGAGGAAGGCTTCCCATTTGCAACTTGCTGTTTAGGAAGACTCAGTTGTTAATGTACAGCATGGTTTTGGTCTGAGAGTAAGAGGAAAATGAAGACACAAAAATATCTTGAGAAAACAGGTGGAAAGCTTACATAGTCTTTCAGAAAAAACACAGTACAGTCTTTGAATTGTCTGTTCTTGCAACATTCCTCAAGCTTCAAAATATTTCTGACTTTCCTTTAAAGTCTGGGTTCCCTAACCCCCTGGGAATCCTAGCTCTCATTGTTTCAAAATGCAAATTTCTCTCTCATACATTTCTTAGATACCCTCTACCCCGTACCACTCATTTCTAATGACTCAGAAGGCTGAAAGGCAACCCAAATAAATTTAATTTAAAATTATTTCTAGAATCCCCAAATATCTTGCCTTTCTGGGGAGCTGAATCTGAAATTATTTCAAAAATATTCTCTGTATGGCTTAAGATATAGCAAGGACAAGGAGGGAGAGACTCAGAATAAGAGACACAGATGCTGAGCTGGAAGAAAGCAAGCAGCATCCTCATGTCAGATAGTCTGGATGAAGAAGCACGGGCAGTGAACTGAAATGACCTTTCTATTATACAAGAGACAAATGTGAACCTCATTAACAGAGTTCCTAATTCTAGTGCCCTTTCTAATCATCCATGCTGCTTCCTCCAGAGTACACAGTTCAGAAAAGTATTCCAGGAGCACTCCAGGCCTTACAGAGAGAAGATAACAATCTGTTCTCTCGAACCCTGTTACTCAGTATTAGTCTTCAGTAGAAAACAAGTGATTACAAGAGCTTCATGATAACTCAGTCATTATAAATTAAAGGCAATGGTAGAGAGATAACCCATTTTCTTCTCACATCAGTTCCCAATTGATGCGAGTGTATTAACACTAATGGAGCTACTGCTGGTGTGCTCCAATGCAGCTGAACAAGAATTAGCCCTTCATCTTTCTTAGACCCGTGATACCGTATTTTGGGATCTTTGCTGTAGAACCTCCAGAAAGGAAAGAGCCTTTGGTCACTGTAACATCATGAGATTAAACCGGACACAGCCGAGTGATGTCTCTAGCTGACCCCTCTTCAGAAGATGTTTTATTGAAGGCAGCTGAGGTGTCTGCATTGGCAAAAACCACCACCACTTAAAAAAAAAAAAATCTGTCTGGAGAGGCAACATATATTTTCATTTTAAATGTTACAGCAACATTCGGTGAGATATGAATTTTATTTGAAACAAATGGATTTGAAATTGTCACCTTTCAAGGAAGATCTGGCTGCAGGGCAGCTTTTGATGTAGAGGATCTATCTCAACAGAATGTGTTTTGAAAAAGGATTTGGGGATATGGGGCTAGAAATCCAAGGCTTACTTAGAAATTTGAAATAAAGAATCTGTTTTCATGCTAGCATGGAGAATCAGAAGACTTCTACATGTGTGATTTACATGAGAATGCACATTGGCATTACTGTAGATGTAAATAGAAATTGGTCATTAGAAGCAGCCAGAAACAAAACTTGTGACTGAAATATTCTGTTTTTTTCCCCATCACACAGGACTATAAAAGTGGTGTTCCAATTGTTATAATTAGATTATCTAGAAAAATTCACTGTATAAATCCTATTGGATGGAAGACTTGTGTTGATGCTGTCCTGCAGCTTTTGAAGTTCCTTTCTGACTTGTACTAAAATGTCACGTATCATTCATAAAGAGCTTTGAGATGTTTGCTTAAGGAACACACACACGACTGCAGAGAACAAACACATACAAGCTGACTAATTTTTGGCTTCCTTGACTTCTGCTAAAGAAAGAATTAGTTTTCAGGCTAGGAGAGTATAATTTGGTAAGACATTATAAGTCTGTACAATAACAGCAGCAACCTTTAAATCACTAAATATTTACAGAACTTCAAGCAAATATACTCTTCTGGCTACAGTGATTACCTGCCTACCGAAATGTTTGCATACTCGCCTGTTTTTAGTATTACCCTTTGTCTGCTCAGTGTAATACAATGTTAAATCACTTTTCAGTGCAGTCTTGTAAAGGACAAACGCTGTTTGAGCTACAGCGGCTAAACCTGAGCTTAATTTCAGAGAAGGAAAAAATGGAAGGGAAGTCCAGGGCTGAACAAGAAATAACTGCATGGGAATGTTTGCCATTATAGTGACTGTCACATTGGTAACTAAGAGTGGCTCCAAGGTTGGCCTCAAGGTGAGATCCTCAACGCTTCCCAAAGCAGAAGTGTGTGAGGTGGGTAATGCCTGTAGCCAAGTTCTGCTCGGTGCATTATATCTGCACAGGCAGCTTCTCTGGAAGGCTCCTTTCCAAAGCTCTCTAAATCTTGATTTGCATGTTTATTTGTGGGTTTTTCTTCCCCCAAATTCAGCTTCAACTTAATACTTGCTTTCCTCTACACATGTTACAGCAGGTAGCGGTACGACTAACATCCTTCAGCAACTTTGAGATGCAAAAAGGAAGAGAAGCTCCTTGGGGATTTCTTCAATGTCTTTGCTGTTATATCAGCTGTGTGCACAGTTTCAAGTGTGGATTAAATGACAGAGTTGTGCTTCTCAGGCCCTATTTACTTGACAGGCATTGACTCAACAATTTTGGATTTTTGCTTCTTGGATACAGCTCTGATTTTATCTTTTTGTTAGCAGAATGACAAACACATAACCACACTAGGAGGTTATATGTGGTGCTTTATTTCGAGGCCCCGGGAACCAGGGGTACGCACCCAGATCTGGTTCCAAAGACCGTCACATCGCGTCCGCTTTTTATTCTCTAAAAGTTTCGCAATCTATTGTATATTCAACAGGTTACTTCATTATCTAATACATATGCATAGGTAGGTTACTTCATCGCCTTATTGCGACATCAGTCTCTATTGCGCCTGCGTAGCCCCCTCTGGTGGTCGTCCTGATGAAGTAAGTAGTCTTCCTCAGATGAAGTAAGTAGTCTTCCTCGCATTGTCTTTATTACATCTTGTTCTTTTGGCAAACTCGTCGGTTTTTCTTGGCTGGACCCGCACTTATCTCCACTTGACCGCTCAGGTATATCTTTCTTGCCTCCTGAAACCTATTCTTCTGTCCTTCACAAGATTTATGATGGTCTTTTGGCTGCTGCAGGTGTATGTTCTACTTGGGTAGGGTAGCTAGTACGTACTTTTCCTAAGCATACCTGGATCCTATTTGTTACATGAGGTCCTTTGAGCAAGTACCTCGGGTCTGTTGCTAGGATACGTTAAGAATCAACAGAATCATGAATTTTTACATTCAGTCTTAGTTCCTGATTAGTCGATGATCAGTGTTTTATCCTACTTTAAGTGTAACTTTCCTAGCATTTTGAATTGGAGATTGGTGGACAGCAACATTCTGTTGACAAAATGATGGATTTTTACATTCTTGGAGCACAGTTACTGTGCAAATTACTGCACTAGAACATGAAATGAAGAGATCATACTTCCCATTTTTTTTTAAGTTGCACAGTTGTTAATGCTCACTCAAAATGGATATTAAGTGCCATTTTGTTTTGTCATCCAAATCACTTAATAAAGTTGAAATGCAGAGATTTCTGTCTTCAGTGCTGATGCACTGGGAGTTTTTAAGAATATTTATTCTACTAAAACATTTTTACACACTTCTTACACTTGCAAGATGCTTTCACTCTTCAGTTTACCTCTCTCCTTACCACTGCTGATGTGCATTTCTCCTTAGCTTGTCAAATGCTATTTCTGAACACAAGTTTCTGTATCTGTTATACCGTGCAGATGGGGAATTAGAGATTAATAATTATACGCTGGTTGAAGGTTTTTTGATTCATAATTCAGCACAGCTTTTGTCTCATGACCACAGGCATGTCCTAGAACATTAGGCACTTAGAAAATGCTTGAGGGCTACAGCTAATGTAAAAGGCTGGATCCATGGAATAAATGCAGACTGAATTCTCATCAAGTAATCTCATTGCATTTTAGAAGTAACACAATGTTACATTCATTTAAAAATATGTTTATATCTTCATCTAAAACTGGCACATAGAGGGCTTTAGTGTTATTACCCTTGGAGAAACTGTCCCTGATGTTACTTCTCTGTCTATGATTTATAGCAGCCTATGTCATGGATGTCTTATTCAGGCAGCAGATATGCCAGAACTACAGTATCAAACAAGTTCTGAAGCAGTGATGGAATACACCCTCAGTCGGTGCATAATCTACATCAAAATAAAGAATGTAGAAAGTAACAAAATAACCCCCCATCTCAGAATATTTTAAAGAAATTAAATATACTGCTTGATAGAAAAGCAGTAAAGGGACCTGCTTATCAGTAAAAACAGATATAGGGTGCAGTAAACAGAAATTACATACTTAATATTTAATTGCTGTAATTTTACCTTACATGTTTCTTTCAAGTCAAGAGTTCTCCAAAACAGAAGCTTAGCTAAAGTACCACAGCAGGACTCAAACAGAATAGATACCATACACTGCTTTCTCTCTTTCCCCTTTTGCTTCCTTCTGCCACAGTGTTTTCTCTTCCTGCACAGTGAAACATCTTGTCACGTAAGGGAATCTTAGAGAAGCAACACCACCTTTCCACAGTTGCCTTCAAACACGCATGCTGAGTGTCGTGCAGATTGTTCTCAGAGTCTGGCAGTGGTCCTGGTAAAGCACTCAGTCCTCTTGGGTTACCTCTGTTCTGAGAATACTTCAAACCTAAGTTTGTTCTGAGCATTAAATTGGCCTTGAGATGAAACAGCTGGCTGAGTTTCCTTGGAGGGAGGCCAACGGACTATTAAGGAGGGCATTGGATAGCCTGAGCAATGTTCCTGATCTTGTCCTTTCATCTAGTGTCCCATGGCACAAAATGATCTCTTTCTGGAAGCTATCTTGCAGTTTGTGAATATATTAGAGGTGCTGGTTAAACAGCTTCTCCTCTTTCCCCTAGTTCAATAGTCTTCACTCCTATTTTTAAAGCAGTTTTAAAAGCCACTCAATAACATCAACCTCAAGTAAAAGCTTTAGTCTAGGACTACGCTAATACCACATTCTCAGAGTATACAAATGACCTAAACACCACCATAATATTTAAAAAAATGGGCAAAAAGCCTCAGGTAATTAAGAACCAAGTATATCTCAGTAGCTCTATCTATGCTGTCAGCATCAGCTGGTGAGGTGAGGTGTGTGTTCCTGTAGCACATGATGCCAGATGACAGCACCATATTCCACTCACTTCACTCATAACTCTCACCACAGCTGGAAATTTAGGCTGGATTTCCTTTGGCAATAAAATCCACAAGTACAAAACAAAGTCATGAAGTAGAACTCTTCCTTTTTCTTGGAGTAAAATGTAGAAGTACATGAGTATTCATTTGGAATTTTTGACCTTTTCTGCTTTTCTTCAGATTCAGAATAAAACCCCGTTTCAAATGATTGCAATCTCTAATGAGACAGAACTGCTGTCCTCTTCACTGCTCTGTGCAGCTGATCCAGCAAGTCATTATACATGATGGTAGCATTTTTGAAAAAGACAGGTTGAAGCACTGTAATACTTCTCTCAACATTAGAATCTTTCATGATTAAAAAAAAAATCTTCTTTTAACAAGCTCAGTAGTTTAATGTTTATTAAAATCTAGAAATCAATGGGTTTTGTTAATACGTAATGCCTCTGGGTATCATATACCATCATAAAATAGAAGCATTTCTATAAGCTCTGTGCTTGATTCTTAGATGAAAAATTTAACCTTTCAGGAGAAAATACCCACCCTAGCTTCCCCCACCCCTAGCTGCCTGCAAGAATCTACTTAATCATATTTTGAAATCTAATAGGTTTTAGGAGTGATAACAGTAGCCTGAGTTGCAGCAATGGAAAGGAATGGATTATTCTAACCTTTAACGAGTGAACATAAAGGGCAATTAATTTGTGAGGCATTCTGAGGTTAGAGATGAAATCCTAGCTCCCTTGAAGACTCTAGTTTCAGCTTCTATTGAGATTTCACAGCAAGGATTGCGCTCCACCTCCTGTTTTACTACCTACAATAAACAGCCTGAAGTTACAATATCACCAAATAAGCCGTCCCCACACAGAGAAAAGGAATTAATAGTAGTACAATACATATTGAATAGGAGGCAAGAGCTTAACACAGAAATGGGGTAATGTTTCCGTTCTGGTTTTCAACAGATCAGGGTAGATTATCACCATGGTTCTCCTAGTTTTAGACGTAACACACGAACAGAGGAACCTACTCATATGAATCTCTAGAGGGTTAGAGTACAAGTGCTATTGAACTCATGTAACAACAGAACAAATAATATGCAAATAGCCACTTTGAAGGCCTTGTTCTGATATATGTTTTCATTCCCACTGAAGGACACTTCTCGGTAGAGGCTTTGATCAAGCAGAGTTTGGTGGCAATTTTGTTTATTCTCTTTCTCAGTTAATTGGTCTGTTGTTGCAGTAACCTGAATTTACCCGCATTCAGTTGTTGTAAAGGTTTCCATAATTTCATTGTATGCACTACAGAACATTTTTGGTCTTCTTTTAAGTTGTCTGTGTTTAAGACTTTAGGGTTATAATGTGGTACATCCTTTTTTAATAAATATTTATTTTTAAAGATATTGTTATGTAACTTTTTGGTAATATGAAATTTTCAAATCCCGAACACCCCAGGTGATGACCTCTTTTTTGTTTGTTTGTTTTTGTTCCAGCAGTTCTGTTATTTCTAGATCTAAACCTGCATAGAATATAAAACGTCACAGTAGGACAAAATGACTTCAGGCCTTTCTTTTTCCTCTACAATAATAATCAAATGATCAAAGAGCCACAGGATGGAAGGATACAAATATGCCAAATAGCCCTCTTGCTTGATATTTCCCATTTCTCTAAATTTTGTTTAGGTTGACTCATCTCAAGGTCTCATCGGGGAAGCATCAAACTTGAGGACTATGAAATTTGGCTTCAGTAGCTTCACTGTAGGAATGACCTAGCACATTGCCCATGAAGTGCTCTCTCTTATGGTTTTAATATAGATTTGCAAAATGATTTTGCATCAGTGGGAGATGAGGTGTGGTGAGCAGGAAAGCACAAGAGGCAATCCACGTAAGTGTTATGTATTATTGCTGCAGAATGAGGAAAGCACTGTAGGCTCATTAATTCTTAGCGTTGGTGTTAATCTTAGACGCTCACTTGCTCTGTGATCCCACTAGGTTTCCATTTAACACTGCCCTCTTTAATATTCCCTTTTCCAGCTTCCTTTTGCTGGAACACTGCTGCTCTCTAGCTTTCAAAAGCTTCTTGCATCCTCCACCTTCCTCTCACAAGTGCTTTCTTCATCCAGTTCACTGATTGCCTGTCTGAATTAAACCAGAAACATACTATGCATGTCCAAGCAGAAGATGCCACGTTTCTTTTGCATGCTTTTAAAATGCAGTAGTAGAAATTTGAAAGGAAGATGATCAAAAGCAATCTCTTTCCCAGGAGCAAAGATATAAGTGAGGCATAAATAACTACAGCATTTGGGAAACCTGCAGCTCGTATGAACAGTGCTTTGCACCGAGGAGCCAGAAAAGCGTATATACTGGCAAAAGTCATGGATCAAGTCACGTAACTGTTTTTCCTGCTCACTGGAAGGATAACAGCTATGAGCCACACTGAAGCCAGCTCCCTGCACACTTCAGTGACTCATTTCCCCACCTAGCAGCACGAAATCTGATTGCAAATTGTTTCATCAGTGCCTGCAGGGCTTCAAACTTCAGGTGTCTTTGAAAGCATGCCCTCCTCTGGCTAACCCAACACTATGCAATTCTCATTAGTATCTTGACTGATTTATTCTGTACAGCTTCTAGTGCCACCGAACAACAGATCTGAAATTAGGTTTCCTTCTGTGGCTTTGGCATTTCAGAGGATGTAAAGGTCGTTTAATGGTGGAAGATTCATACAGCACCATAAACGAGCAAAAGGGCTGATGAGCCTGTCTGTGAGCAGTGACTTGTTTTCCTCTTCCTCTTATGCAGACAGAAAAGAAAGAATAAAGAAACAGGAAAAAAAAAAGCAAGAGCATTTAGCCTGAAACCCTCAAAGAGCCCAGGGACTGCAGGAGCCATGTGGTAGTCAGCACGCAGATGTTACCTGGGCTATTCTCTTCCAACCTGGTTATTCTATGATTCTATTGGAGATCTATTGGTTGGAAGAGACCCACTGGATCATCGAGTCCAACCAATCCTATCAAACACTAAACCATGTCCCTCAGCACCTCGTCCATCCATGCCTTAAACCCCTCCAGGGAAGGTGACTCAACCCCCTCCCTGGGCAGCCTCTGCCAGTGCCCAATCACCCTTTCTGTGAAATTTTTTTTCCTGATGTCCAGCCTGAACCTCCCCTGGTGGAGCTTGAGGCCATTCCCTCTTGTCCTTTCCCCTGTCACTTGGGAGAAGAGCCCAGCACCCTTCTCTCTACCTGAAAGGAGGCCAACTACATGAAAGGAGGCCAACAACCTCCTTTCAGGTAGTTGTAGAGAGCAATGAGGTCTCCCCTCAGCCTCCTCTTCTCCAGGCTAAACAACCCCAGCTCTCTCAGCCGAGATGCCTCTATCATTCACACCAAGGGCTGACAGGGTTAAAGGAACACAAGCACAAGGAAAAGTCACTGACTCCAGGACAAGTTTGGTTTGTAGGAGAAATCTGCCATCCCTGAATGCTCTCCGTAATCTCTGGAGCAGGGGTTGAGGTTTATATTTGAAGACGAAGGTACAGCCCACTGTAAATCACCCTTTTAATGTAACATTTGTGTAAGAAAGCTCTGAGGCTTGGCCAGCTCACAAAAGGAACATTTCAAAATTGAGTGCAGGGCTCTGGTTCTGACACTTACTGCCCTTCTGGGACATATGCACTTCTCTCCCCCTGCAAACAGAAGGAAATGCTGCCCTTCGCAACTCTGTGCACTCAAAGTCATGGTGATGACTTTGAAATCACTGTGATCTAAAGGCATTTGATCAATGAACTGAATTTCATTTCACAGATCTAAGAACAACTTCAGAAGCCTGAACTTTGGAGAGAGGCGTTGTCCTTTATGCAACCAGATTTGTCAGCAAGGGAGAGCTCTTTGATCTGGATCACTTTGCAAAGGCTTCTCCTGACCTTTCCTGCCCCACAGGGGCATCTCTTGGGACATGGACCTAGCAGAGGCTTTGAATTCAGTTCATATTCTTGGATCTTTCTTGTGAGTTCATCCTCCATTTAAATGATTAATCAGAGAGCAGAATTCAGCTTTGCTTACAACCTTCCTGTGAGAAGACAAGTTCAATTTTGCATTTGGTATCTGACCATTGATTGCTTTAGACACTAGAAAATTTGCAATTAGGAGTATCGAGTGTGGAGACTGTGTCACACAGTTCTCAGCTTCCCAGTGTTTGACAATGTCCATCTGCCCGAGCTGGGGCAGCTGTGGATAGAGCCTCCTGATAAAGGAAGAGAGAGACCCTGGGTTAGTTCTCTCCTCAGGGAATGAGAGACCATCAACAACCATTCCTGATCGAATTCTGTAGCATAAAACGTGTTATGAAAAGTTGAGCCATGAACACTTACACTAATCATCACAGTAATGTGTAAATGCTGCTGAGCAAAACCTCCCAATAATCCAGCTAGTTACTTGGACAAATGACACGAGGGTCTCCTTGCAGGTAGCAGACTTGGGTAAAGACACAGACAGAAAAAGCTGTTTGGAACTTAAAGTCTTAAGGCAGCCAACAATGCCCTCTTCTGGGTTTTTGCTGAATTTCCTCCACTAAAACATATTTCAAACCTGGTGACTCTAAACTGCGTGTGTTTTGCCATTACTTTATCACCCTTCATATGCTTAGAGAGAACGATGTGTGCAGCGCTGAACAGCAGTTAGGAAGCAAAACCATTCTAAAATCATTTTTCAAATTGTTACTTTCAGTACTAGGTACTGGATATCAGACAGACTACCTGGATCTCTATACAACAGTCCAGCGTGTTCATGTATTTTTAGCATATATTAAGACATATAAAAATTTATACTGGAAATAAGTTACACAGTGAAGTCAGTAAATGCTCTTTTGGATGCTAGAAGACTCAGGACTTTGGCCCAGGTTCAGTATCATAAATCAGAAATGCTCTAAACTTGGTCCAATATCTGAAAATGCCACTCTGCCTCTTCTTTGTGCCAGCAACACCACTAATACGGACTTCAGCTCTTCCTTCAGCCCCACTGTAACCCCCCCTCAGAAAAGCTCCTACTCCACCACCACCTAGAAAAGTATTCCAGAAGCCCTCTTGAAAATACATCCCTTGAAATACTTTTTAAATGGCCAAGTCTGGATATTTGCCTCTTGAGTCTCTCCTGCCCCTCTTCTTCTTTACAGTGGGAAGTCCCAGGAGAGTTTCTCGAGGTCTTCTTGAGCTACTCTGCAAAATTCATTTGAGGTTCACCCTTCGGGTTAAACTCCAGCTGTGTTAAAACCACTGTAAATACACAAGCTTGTAAATCAGACATCAGTTCATAAAGTTTTCTAAACTTAATTAATCACAAGAGCAACAGGCAGCCTTTTCATAAAGATTCAACAAGATGTATTGATCCTACAAGTGTACTCAACGTAACAGAAAGGCCAACGACAGAACTTGAAAACAGTGACAGAGCAGTGGTTAACAGCAAATAATCAGAAACAAACAGATAACACACAGCTCTAGAAGAGAAAACAAAGTCTGTCAGGCACAACTGAAGTTCAGGGAGCAATAATCACAAACTCTGACACCCATTTTCAAGTACCAAACCCTTGCAAGCAATGGTATCAGTGCTTTGCCCTTGAGTACAGACAACAGGGCAAGAATCAACCTGAGGAAGGGCAAGAAGGCTAAAAAGATGAAAGGAAAGCAAAGCAAATATCTCAGCAGATAAGATTGCTTGAGTTTGTAAGAATTAGGGTGGTTGGTTGTTTTTTCTTCAGGTTTTGGAGATCAAGCTGAAATGGAAACTCAGGACTTCTGCCTTGTGTGTTGAGAAAAAAATAAAGAACACAGAACTGCAGCATTCAAGATTGCTTATTGGTCTGTAATAAGGAATTTTAGTGAGGGATGCTTAGCTGTTCTAAAAGACACAAAACCACTGTGGAACAGAGGCAGAGTATTTAATCTATGAAGAATCAGAATAAAGACAGGGTTGTTTTTTTAGTTTTTTTTTTTAAAGGCTCTGATGCTGTAGCTCAAACTGGCTGGATACAATAGCACTGGTACAAGTCGGCTGTCACAGTTCCAGTGCTCACAGACATGAAGTCACCCTCTACGTGCTGGGGGGTGACAGACAAGGTATAACAAATACCACCCAGACACTTGCCACTCTGCACTGCAGCAGGACCTGTTTGGCTGTATTCTGACTTCTCTTTTCTTCAGCATTATGTGAATCTCTGAATATTCTGGGAGGGTTAATTGCCATTTATTTTTTCCCCCGTGGCTGTCTGTCCAAAAGGCACAGTGCCTGGGAGCTGGGGAGGCAACTGCTTAGGCTCCCAAGAAGGCTGACAAGCAATTAGCTGAAGGTTCACGTGCTAGCAGAGGCAGTGATCTGTGCTTGTAGTCTGTTCAGATTCTTGTTTCCTGAAGTTTTGTAAAAAAAAGTACAAATTACTGGCCTCACGGAACACTTGTTCATTGTCAAGAGCAAATAAAGCATGTCTTTGGGGAAAAAACCTATCACCTGTTTGCAAGCACATGATAAAAGCTAGTGTTATGACTAGATAAAATTACAGATCGTAGAGATTTCTCGCGTTTGACTTTGCTTTAGAAGGAAAAATCCAATCTCTCTTCAGCAAAGGAGGGGAGATCAGGCAGTCCCAGGGTGCTCTTTCAACCCTGCTGAGGCCGAGCCTTTGTCTCAGACAGCTCTTAAGGTCTAAGATGGTTTAGAGAAAAAAATCAGCTTAGACCTGAACAGAAGTGTTTTCTCCACTGTCACCAGTGCTTTAACACGACACAGCACATCTTTGTGTCTATTGCTTTTAATACAAATGCTACCCTCCAAAGGAAAGGAATCACACTACATATATAAACACTCTTTTCCCTCATTTAAACTTCCACCCTACAAGTAGGAGTTAGGTTACAATATAATTTTTTAATTGTGTTTTCATATGTTTTGTTTGAACTCCTGTAAAGAACTAAAAAAATAAAACATCCATCAAAGTCAGCAGTGCCTATACTAGCCAATATAGTATATACTACCCAATTCAGTCTCCTGATCACCTCTGGGGAGCAGCTTATGAGATGAAACGCTGGTGACAGGCGTGACATACCTTATATCTGGTGACTATAAACGTTAAAACGTGATGATGCTTCTGCACTAAGCAGCTTTCACATTGCAGATAGGAAGGAGTGATATTTTTAGCTCCAGGTATTATACAGAAGCATTAAATGCTAATGTTACAGGGGACAGCACATGATTAGCTAAAAACCAGACACGAGTTTTTCTTGTAACGACAGCGATCGTACTACGTGTCACTTGCAAATGGAAGCGTGGCTAAAAATATACAGCTATGGGGTAAAAATACACTGTGAAACAGACCTAATGAAAATGTCCAAAAAAATATGGTATGACACTGTCATGTTTCTACAGCATCACAGAAATACCTTACTCAGACAATTAAAAAAATCATATTCTTTGATAGAATTCACTGAGATGACTTTAATACTCTGCAAGAGGGACTCCGCTGGGTATGGCAGGGCTGCAGGATGGCATTACTGCTCCAAGACATTTCTTAGGCACCAGCTGGTTTAACTACATCCTAGAGTTTTCTTGGTGGCCTGTGGCAATGAAAAGACCCAGGACGGAGTGTGACATAATCAAATCAAGACTCACACAAACATTATTTGCACTCCCACACTGATCCCATGAGCAAGCAGAGCTACTGAGGCAGATGTGCCCTGATACAGCAGCTTTACAAGTACTTTAGTGACCGTAATAAGAGCCTCGCCAGGCAGTAATATCCATTCATCTACAGGTATCAGCCAGTAAGATAGTGCTATTTAAGTTATTGTGCTGGTTTGTTTTCCCCTAAGAGTTAAAAAAAAAATCACTTATTAATGCTAAGTTTTGCTGTTCTTTTTCTCAGTAACATATTTGGCCAGGTTAATGTGTGTTTGTCCCTTGGGGTTTAGGCAGGGAGAGCTGCCACCCCCTGGGAACCCCTTCTGGCTGCAGACTGGGTGGTGATGGGCAGCACTAGAGGGCACCAGCATCCCACGCAGAGAAAAAAAAAAATATCAAAGCCAGAAATCCCTCTTGATATGTTTGGGGGGTTTTTGGTTTTTTTTTTGTTGTTTTTTTTTTTTCAGGAGGCAAACTACTACAAAAGGAACAATAATATAAAAAATTCAATCTCCAGTTTGCCTGGCTTGAAAACTTCTTGGTTTACACACGCTCAGTGCACTGCCAGTGTTTGGGGCACTGAGAACATGTGTGGTATCAGAGAGATGGAAGATTAATACCTCCTTCAGTAATAATGGGGTAATTAAGTGATGCCGTCCGCTGACCTTCCTGTTTGTGTTTCGGTGTTTTGAGCAGGGCAATAATTTCCCCACTTCTGAAAACTCATAAGAGAAAAGAACAATTACAGCAGGAGCTGGTTCAGCAATGTGTCAAAACTCTATCAGCTATCAAACTAGTCTTTTAGCACCTGAAGCATGAAACTGCAGGGAATTTGTCATTGCTTGCTTCTACTTGTTACTTGAACATAACAAGCACTGGGAATTACTGTCCTTTTTCAAGGTGAGCTTTTGTTCATCACTCAAGCCCTCAGTTTTGCTGAATCCTAAGCATCCTGTAGTCAAAAGTCATTCACCAGGTGTGACCATTTCTGCAGCAGAGATGAATTAAAAAGCAAAACGGTTCTGCTGTTCAGTAATTTGTGCTTCCTTGTCCTTTGTTTGGTACATCTGCTCTCTGCCTCTGGTTGTACAAATTCTTGCTGGGTGTTCGTAGAGCACCTGGGAAGGTTTGCCGGGTGATCTGGGAAGTCCCAGAGAAAGCAAAAGGGTTCTTTTGCGCTGACTTGAGTAACAGGTAGGTGAAGATGGGACAAGTCCTTTGGGAGCCAAGTCATACACCCATCTATTAACAGTGTCACAGTGGCAGTGATCTTATTCACTCATGATCTTTGGGAGCAGAGCATTCCCTGGAGATGCAAAGCAGTCACTGCCCTTTGCTCCTCCTACACAGACCCACTGTGCCCAGAGAGGACTCTGCAAATACTGCTCAGCAGCCGCAGTCACTGTGTGATCCTCCCCAGGGCTCACGTTCACCTCTGCAGAGCCCTCGCTCCAGGGGCCAGTGTCCATCTCAGCCATTAATTCTGGAGCATGGGAGGCTGCAGAGCAGGATGCTGTGATGATATTTCTGCTGCTTTCCAAGTATCCAATTCACTCAGTGAGATTTATAGCCTAAAAGGCAGCAATTGCCTCAGGTTGAGATGCTGCACAGTGAATTGCCCCTAAGCCGTGCACCTTTAGCATCCTTTCTATAAGCAAGAACTTCCTATACTCTCCTTTTCTGCCAGTGACAAAAAGAATATATCCCTCTAGCAGAATGCGATGAAGAGGTGCTGGTCACATTAGTCATAGTGATCATGTGAAAAAATAATATATCAATTATACAGACCTTAAAATACACAAAAGTAAATAGGTCACATTGATGCCAGTTATTTGATGAGGAATAAAATGAATTGATTAATTCCTATTAATCTAAAGAAATATTTTATATGTATTTCAATCAACAATTTGTTGGCAGATGACACAGAAACTGCTGAAAACAGATGATGCTGCCACCTGGAAGAAAGGGCAGAGACAGTGACCTTCACCTAATTATTTAAATTACTTTGAAGTATGTGGAAGTAAATGCTAAGAAATTCCATTATAATCAAGAGCGTTCTGCTTCCCTCCATTCATTATTCAACTTCAGCACCAAACACAATTAATATTCTTCTTCTTAATTAGAGAATTTTCAATAATGCATTAAATTGTTCCTTGGGGTTCACTGAAAACTCATAGCATGTACAATGGTTTTCTTCTTTGGTCACTCAGACAAAGCAGCACATTGCGTCCAACCAACAACCTTTACATCTTTACAAATTAAAACCTTGCACTTAATGGTCAACAGTCACGCTGTGATCTTAATTGCAGTGGTCAGGGCTTGTCAGTCTGGAGCCTCTTCACTGAATGAAATCAAGATGACTCTTACAAGTGCTGGATATGTGTCTGTAAAATTTATTCCCTATTGCAAAAAAACCTCATATCTAAACACCTTTCTCTTTCTTTTTATACTGAAACTAGGCGAGATGGCATAGGCAAGGGTGTGGTGCAATCGTTCATACCCACTAAGTGCCCCTGGGCTGCACTGTTCTCCTATTGTCTAACCTTAACTTTGTACGCAGAAACCTCTTTTCCACTCTTACAGAAGTTATAGTTGAATAACTTCTTGAAACATATACTGCAGTTAAAAATCCTGTGAATAGATATAGAACATTGATAATTATTTTATTTTTTGCAAGTATTCTTAAGACTAAAGTTTCAACTGGTTATGAATCCTGGATAAGTGGGTTCCTGGCAGAATATCCCTGAATCATTTTTACTGTATCTCAGCATTTTTGACAAGCATTAATACTGCTAGGAAGTGAATCTTTCAGTTTTTGCATGTGATTTTCATTCCTGTCTTGGGCCTGGAAGTGGCAGTGATAAAATGGTGTGAGGTACTTTAGCTAATTGTTTCCTCTTGCCAGCAAAAATGGAAGTGGTGGGTCCACAATTGTTATTAAAGGAGACCATCAAGCCAAGACAACACGTGTCTGCTTGGTTTTAACCTCCCTTGTCCTGTTTCCAGAAGGAGACCTAACTATAGGTTTTTTGTTTGGATTTTTTTTTTTCTTCCTCTACATAACACAGTAAGAAAATATCCTCTGCCCTTTTCTGTGTGGGGCCTCCTATTTGGGAAAGAAAACCTTTGGATTTTCAGATCCAGAGCAGATAAACAGCATTCAGACTCTCAATTTCTGCTGTATGAAGCCAGAAGATATTTTGGACCTTCTGAGACCTTTTCATTCGGCCCAAATCCTGCAGCACAATGCAGTCAGCAAGGTGTCCAGGGCTAGAAGACTTCTCGGTTAAACTGGAACAGTTTGGGGTTGGTGATTGCTGCAGTGCCTTTTGAGATGCTGGAGTAGCATCCTGCAAGCCCCCGAATACTTTCCTTGTGTGCGTATATATGGGTCTCAGGATTGAACATATGTGTGCCAGGCTGGATTTCTACAGTTCTACTTTGTTTCTGCAATATTTTAGCTGGAAGTGTTACAAAGAAATATTGCCATCTTTGCAGATGCACTAGAATTGGCAATAAAGGAAAGTTACAGCTGAACCTTTCCTTGGATTTCTTGAAAGGCAGACAGCAAAGTTATTTATATCCCAGCTCTAAGCCTGCCTGTACACATTTTCAGTGTCTTTCAAATTTTGTTCCAGCTTTGAGCTACCCCTTAATTTCTTCTCATTCTTTTAGCCTTGTGGGGTTTCTCAGATTTACTGGATTGTCATGGATATTTGGTCTTACTCGGTTGTAATCACTGTCTTTCCCATATTTTTAGTACAGGTAGCTCTGCACTGTATGTTAGCTAAGCTAAAAAGGAGAAAGGAAATTGTTTATAAGCCACGCTGTGGGAAAGTAACATTAAGGTGAATTTTAGGTTTAGCAGCAGTAACAGAACAAAACATTAACCTCATAACCTAATATTAACTGCACCACATTGCACTGAAAATCAGGGGAAGATGAGCAATTCTTGCTTCCAAAGGGATACTCTCCATTAAAGCTAAAACATATGGAAACTTGCATTGAAGAGAATAATGTTTTAGATGTAAAATCTTCAACCAGCCTTTTTCTGTGTTTCAGAAAATTACATACAAAGGACAGACATTACTATACTTGTTATAACATCATTGCTTTACAGTACGACTATTAAATCAGAAAACATTCAATATTTACATTTGTTGTTTACTTCTTGATGAGCTTTTTCTTCTTCTCCAGGATTCCTGAGGCTTGTGCAAGCTTTGAATACGAAAATATTTTCAAAAAGTTATGCCATGTTTCACTTTTCTTTGTGAGTTTTGAGGGCAAGGCCAGATGTGTGTTGGGAAATAGAAAAGTTAGAGCTGTCCTGGTTTGGAGGAACAGGGTATTTAAAGGAGAGAAGGGTGAAGGAATACGTGAAAAATAGAGTCACTTATTTTTTCTTATTCTCCTCTAAGAATGAGATCCAGAGACTATGATTAATCTTTAAGTCTATCCTGATTTCTCTGCTTGTCATTTATTGAAAAAAGAACCTTGTCATCTATTAATAGAAATGAAGATCTATATTCTTAGGAACGAAACTGCAATTTCTGTCATTGTGATACTTGGGCCAGTTTTTGATGCTGCTGGCATCAATTAGCCAGGAATGCATATAGGCATTTGTTCAAAAAAAAAAAACCAATCCAAGAACAAACCCACCCAAACCAAGCACCTGTCTTATCACAAAGTGAAATCATGCCCACAGTTCACTTTTTTTTGCCTTATAGCCATTATGCTTTGCTTTCTTCTCCCTCAAATGAATCATGTGTGACAAAGGTGCTGCTGTTCCAGAGATAACAAGTTTCTGCAAGTTTGGTGAGAATGGACACCCAAGACGACAATGAACACCCAAGTTTTCTGGCACGGTTATAACATCCATCAGCATTAGGGAAAGGGAGCAACCACTTCTGAACTTAAAAACAGGAGCTACAGGTTTTCCAAATGGAGCGATCTGTCCAGGTGTTCCCTCTGCCCCTCACCCTGAAAGGCTGCTCAAAACTCTGTTCTTCTGCACAATCAAGAGCTCAGCTGATGCATTTTGTGATGTACCTGGACAGAGAGCATTGAGCTGCAAGTAAGTATGTTCTGCTTTACGAGGTGTTTCACTGCTAGCAGTCAGGGGGAGTTATTCTGCATAACTTAAGATTTAAATTCTACAAGCAATGTAAGAGATCTGTGCCTGCAGAGATGAAGGACTAGTTCTGGAGAGGCTCAGTCTCCAATTGAATTGCAGAGGGGTAGGATGGCCTTTGAATGCTGTTCTCATCCATGGGACTGGTTGTCCTTTGGGAAGAGTACTACCAAGCGGGGCACATCTGCATTTCACTACCTGGAATTGACCTGGAATGTCACTTCCCTCAGTGGAGGCAGGGAGCAGCACATTTCTGCTTCTCTGAACACCCTGTGTTATTCCTCAAACTCATTTCTGGAAAGGAAGACCATCCAGGATAAGATGTCAGAAACATGATCAGAGTGAAAAAGTGAAAGAATTCAATACACTTGCCTTGGGGAGCAAGTACACTTGACTTATTCATTTCTACCTTATATCAAACTTAGTGCAAAGAGGGCTTGCAAAACAGCCTTGGCTTCTATCAGGTTTGACAGCATTAAGCGGTCAAGTTGAAAATCATAGCTGATTTCAGATTCTAAGAGATGTTTTATTTCCTGAGAAACAAAAGCACATCACCTATCATAAGGAGCAGGGACATGTCAAATGGCTCAATTTCCCTCTGTACCAGAAAGCTGTAGTAACATCCAAAATTCTTCTCCTGTGGCAGGCTCTGAAGACATGCTTACTGTTCTTTGTTCGTGAGATACTCTTATACCCTGAAGCTTTGAATAGCATCCACGTTCCCTGACAGGATATCACTTGCTCATTACCCAAACCAAAGACACAGTTGTACATTGTTCACGTGAGGGTAAGTAAGCAGAGAAGAAGGAAACAAAGATGAGAAGCCTTGCCAACGCTCGTAACACATCCCTGCTCTTTCATCAAGTTTTTAACCTGGAGAACTGCCAAAGTATTGAAAGGAGGTTGGGAGGCATGCAGAGCGTGAGGGGGAAAAAAAAAAGATATTAACACAAAACTAATTGTATTGGATTTCCACAAGAATAATCACTGACTGCCTTAGTAGACATACTGGCAGAATATGCGCCAACAGCAAACTTGACCTCACGTTTCACCCTAGGATATGGATGACTGTGTCCAGCAGAATAAAGTGGCTGGTTTTCCTTTAAAAAGCCAAATTCCTCATAAAAATCAGAGAAAATAAGGGGTGGAAGTGACAGAAATATCTTTTCCAATCCACCACTGCAAGGCAGGGTCAAGTCTCCTGTACCACTCCTGGTAGAGGCTCAGGAGTTAGGGGACCTCAGCATGTAGCTCTGCTCAGCCATTACTTTCCATAACCAGAATTACACTTCTCTGTACCTCAGACTCCTTATTTCCATATCTGAGAATTTCATGCCTCAGCAGAAGCTCCTATAAACTGGAATTGACTCGTGGCTATAACTGCTTCAAGTCAGAAATCTGCCGTAGCACCATGCTGAGTGTGGGTTCAAATTAATTCATAGCTCCCCAGAGTTCTGCCTCTACCCACTGCCCCCCACTTCTTCAAATGACTGTTGACAGCAGTGACCTCTGAGTGCACACGGTGGTGCATGACATTTTGATGGAATAAAAAGCCTACTGGTCAAGTAGCACGAATTAAATTAATTTCATTCATGGATTTTAATTTACTTCCTACATAGTGATTTTTTTGCATCCCTGCAAGTTAATGCCTAAGTCAATAATGACTGTCATCATTGTTTCAACCTTTCGGTTCAGTTTCCTGAATCTGTTAATCAAATTGGTTTTTGCTGTAAGATGTGCTGGTTATTTGATCTGCTCTCTGTAAAGACACTGTCATTCTCTGCCACAAAACTGATTGCAACCATAACTTGTTAAGCCAAAGCTTAACTTTATGATCCCCTGTGCCAGAGGCCGCACAGTTTTCTGTGGCTTGGCTCCAACCTGAACGTTGTACCTCAATACAGCAGCCAGCAGGTCACTACAGCGCTCTTGTCCAAACACTTATGTGTACCCGAGGATAACCATCCCCCATGGTCATCACTGTTTAGGAATACTCCTACCTGGTTTTAAAGCTATTTGTAACTGGTCAGCTCTGCATATTTCTGCCAGAAAGCAGATCCTCAGGCAACAGGTTGTGAAACAAAGCGAGTCAGTACCAGGGAGGGAGCTGAGGTGCTCTAGCAGCATCTTTCTCCTGGCTTTCTTCACTTTCTCCATGAGTGACACCCACCCAGACCTGAACGGAGAGCTGTGCTCATGCCATGTTCACCTCAGTCCTGGCTGGGCTCCAGCGTGGGATCAAGCCAAGAGGGACTTTTGTTGACATAGATGATTACCTAATAAAAATGAAGGATTTCCGAAGGAATTGCTGTTTTCAAATGGTAAGTACAACTGACAAAGACATTACGGGCTATTTTACTGAAAATGGTATGTGTAGCTGTCAGTGAAATAAACCCCCATTTCATTCCTTTTTGAACTGTTCAACATGTCTTTTCCCACTTGAGACGTTCTGGCTAAAGAAGCACAGCAGGAGTTGATCATTTTGAATCATCCTGACTAACTTCAGTCTTCTGACATCTCTAGGTCTCGTGGCAAATATAAATTATATTCAAGGTCTGTACACTTTGTTTTCTGGTACAGTCAAAGACACATTTGCTGGCATGGAAACCTCTTCTCTCTTCCTCTGCATTCTTTACCAGGCAGCACACCACTGCTGTGTATCAATTCACAAAATGTTTCAGCACTTAAAATTGATTTCTGTTCAAGTTTCCATAAAACGCAAGAAAGTACATTGCCAGGTTGCAACAGAGACATTTCAGATTCCCAGCTCTGGCTGCCAGCTGGTTTGCAAGCCTTTGGGGTAGTTTAAATAGGACAGCAGCAAAGGAAAAAGTCCTTTGCAACAAACTGATGACGTGCATGAGGAAACGTGTATTAAAGGTTAATCAAGCTATCACTAGAGGGATTTAATTTGCGATTAAGTTACAATGTCTGTTGCTCTGTAAAATGTAACCTGTGTTTTCTTATGATAAGCCTTTCTGTTGAAACAGTAAAGTAAATAAACAACCTAGTCCGTTTTGTCCTATGTAGAAAAAGTAGCCAGGAAACATTGGAGCATATTTATGTTATAGGGTAATATCCCACCCTCCCTGACTTTTGACATCAGAATGACCAATATTTATTAGTTTAGGGGTGTGGCATTTTTTCTGCTTTCCTGTACAATGCAAAGTACACAGTGCATTTAAAAGCTCTGTAATTGTGATTAAAAACATGACCGATACCCTTTCCATGACTTCTAAAATTATTATTTCTTAAGAAATGCCTACGAACTGGAGCCCTCACAATGGTGCTGGGTTTAGCACTCATTCACCTGGGTGACCCTTACAGCTACATCTACAAGGATGACAAACAGATCATCATCATTTTTTACTTTTCTTTTCAGCAGATACAATATTCTGCTTTAGGGAGATTCTTAAATAACTTCACTACGTTGCTCATTTTCAGAGGTCGATGCATAAAAACACAAATCACAGACCTCAGCTGCATTTAGCTAAAACACTTTCTAAGGCTCTTGAACTTTTCAAGTAATCCAGGCCTAATTTACAGTTTCCTATAAAAGTCAAGCAGCATTTCAAGGTTTCATGTGCATGTGTCACGGGTGAAATGATTCCATTTTGACTGCAGTTTGCTTCCTCTTTGCCACCATTGAACGCTGATTATAAAAATAACCAGTTGCCTTAACTAGTCTTGTGTGATGAAAATTAAATGAAACATTCATCCAAATCTCTCTACAGCTTCACATCTTTCAAACATCTTTTAATATGCCTTGTTTTAGGGCACATACATCACGATATCCATCTTCCGTGACCTCTCTATGTAGGACAGACAAGACATCCACTCTGTTAGTGAGAACCTTGAGCTCTTCTCTCCTTTTCTCCAAGGAGGGAGGCAGATTTCCTTAGCATTTACGCAAACCAGGTAAACACCGCTGACTCCATTGGAAATACTGCCTAATTACACTAGTGTTGCAACAGTCAGAATCAGAAATGATATGTATTCATAGTTTAATAGGCTAATGTTTGAAGGAACAACACCCTGCCACCCCCCACCTCTTCATTTTGCAAAACTGATAAAAGGTGATTATGTACCTCAGAATGGTGAGATGAATAATTTATTGATATCTCCCCATTTGCTTCTCCCAAATTTATCCTGGATTTTACATCCCCTTCACAATATACTTAGTGTCCTTCAAAACTGACTGGTAGAAGCTCTCATTTTTCTTTGCTTTGGTTTTAGACGTCTGTCATGCCATCTAATAACTACAAAAATATTAACCTACTGTAATGCAAATCTAGATCAAGCTCATGGTCTTGTGAAGATGAGATACTTTTATCACTGCCCTCCTCTGCAATGAGCACAAACCACATGCTGCAGCAGGACACATTGCAGGTAACAATGATGTGATGCTACCCCTCCATGCAACTACTTTTCAAATATTTCAGCATTTTGAATTCTATAAATTGAAATGTGTGTGGAAAAAGCCTTCCCCAAATCTTTCTCCCTAAGAACTGCTGTTGGCATTGCTATAACCTTGTGATTTATGTATTTTTTAAATAAAAGCTTTATTTTATGGTGATACATCTCTAACTCCAATTGTGAACTGTTCTGCATTATGAACTTCATTCTCTGCACCTGAATTCTGATAAAATAGCTCCAGGTACAGTATTAAATTGAATAAATAAATCTTACTAATAAAGCTCTTGGTTCTAATGTGGCTTTTTTTTCCCCCAGCTCTAATATTTCCTAATTCTGTTAGAAAAGTATGTCCTGAAAGAAAATGAGATGTGTAATATATAGAAATCTCAGTCTGCCTTATCACATATTTTCTTCTTAATGTAGAGGTTAAGGAAAATAAACCAAGCAAAGCAGTGCTTACAATAGGAAGCAAATAATGCAGGCTCTAGGCTACTCGATTTCTACAGTCATTTGAGCATCCCAATAACTTCAAGTAATAATTAATTACTTGTACTAAAAATTTGTTTTTAAATTGATAACTGGATGCTAAATAAATAGAGCCCATGTTAAGCATGCAAATATATTACTTAGCTAATTCCAGTAAGTGGAGATAGCTGCGTAGACATGCCCTTTTAGAGTGACATCTTCAGACTTCACTTGCTAAAATAATTGGATTAAACAATTTGTCCTTGGTTTAAACACTCCCAGTACCTGATTCAAAACAGTATCTTAGGATGCAAGTGTAAGAATCAGAAGTATTTCTTCTGGTGCCACTCCATAGACAGCGAGATGCGCTATCTGCCTGCTCTGCTCACTGACACCTAACCAGAGCTCTGGTGCAGATGGAGTCTTCTGACCAATGTGTATTGCTCAAGGTCATCCGACATCCTCATTTAAGCACATTTATATTGTTAACCACTACGTTTTACCAGCTGGTGTTTGACTTGAGTTTTTGCTAAAGCACAGATTTCAGAAATACGCCTAATTTTGACGACAAGACTCTGATTAAAATCAAATATATTACTATCCTCAGCAAGTCATTCCAGTAGCTAATCATGCAAACTGACAAAAGCATCCATCACACTTCTAAATAGTCTGGTTTCAAGTTCCAGTTACTGGCTCTTCTCATCCTTTTCTCCTGGATTAAGGAGTTCCAGTGGAGAAATAACTTGGCTGGGAATCATATCCTCTCTCATCTTGCTGTATTAAATTGAGAAAAAACTTTACAAAGGCTCTTTCCAATATCAGACTGAGATCTTGCAGCTCTTTGCTGTAAGCACTTCAGGTTTTGAACATCCAGTTTTCAATTCGGACAACAGTATTGCAATATCCAGCAGTGAAATTATGTCTTTATTAATATAGCTTTCACAATATAAGTCTTAATTTTCACTTATATCTTCAATGGTTTGTCCTAATCAAGTGCATCAATGATTTTTCCAGTACCTTAGAAATCAACATTGGTGAAACCTTGAAAGTGCATACAACTATTAAGGCTTGTCTTAAAAATGTGTTTGTAATCAGAGAAAAAAATCGTTATCACCTGATTTCCTGTGAACAGTTCATCTTTGCTTATTGTAACAAGGAAGTCTGAAATTTTTCTTCTGCTATTTCTTTACCATGTTAGAAAACGCTTAGCTTTTGCATTTAGAATGGGAATGCCATTAATCACATTTTTCTAGTGTGAACACATATGATTCCCACTATATTGCATGGAAACTGAGATCCCTCACCTTAAGTGGGTGTTTCCACACTGAAAATACAGACCCAAGAATACTTTTTCCTGGCTGTTAGATACGGACGGCTGGCAGTATGGTTGCAAAGGCAGAGTGGCCATTAACATCCAATTGTTTTATGAAGTATAAATTGAGCAGCAGCAATAATAGACCCTTCAGAAAATTTGCAATGGAAATTAACATTTGGAAGCTTCTTACAGAGATGATCAGCAGCGTGTATGGGTTAATTAGTAAGGAGTCTGGCTGAGAGACACAGATGTCCCTTCTTCCAGTAGTTTTATTCCTCAGTGCAGGCTCGGCTACCTGCAGTACCAACCTTATACTGCTTCCAAGCTTTCAGTTGGCACTCTCCATAACCACTCTGAACAAAACTGAAACCCTTTCAGTAGCAAAAATGGGGAGAAAAAGAGAAGCAAGCACAGGTGAGCAATTAATGGAGTCAGCCTGGCTCTGCACTGGATTTTCCTCACAGGTCCAGGAATGCAAACACAGACCTGGGAGCGATCAGAACCTCTTTGCTCTCTGCAAATGCAATGGAACAAATACTGCAGAAGGTCAGAGAGACCTTACAACTATTCTCTGACTTTTAATCCCAATATACCTAATGGTCAGACCCCAAGCTTCAAAACAAACTGTCTAAATCATGAAGATAGATTCTTGATAAGTAACTAAATGCACATAATAGCTAGAGAGTAAATTTTACCACAAGAGAGGAAGAAATTGTAAATTATATTTTGATAAAATCATTTAAATCTTCCCTTCTTTCCAAAAAGTCCTTCCAGAGAGGCAGAAAATTGATTCTTGACACTAACTGGAAGCTGTCCTGGCACATTACAGGAATTGTACAAATAGCTGCTGTGTAAATATTCAACATACGCTTAAGAATAACAAGCTAGACTGCCAAATGTATTAACAAATCTTGAGCACAATAGTACACTATGCGGTGAGATTAATGACCTGGGACACAATAACATCTTCCTGAGGAAGTGAAGAAGCACTGAAGAATGAATGCAAAAGAATTGTGGCATTTGCATAAACCCTGCTTAGGCTCTAAATCGTCCTGGGTCAAGGTTTCAGTAGGTTGCAAGCACCTACAGATGCAGATCCTCTATTTATTCCTCCTCCTTTCATCTCAGCAAAGTCAGACCTCAGTGAGCCCTTCCTTTGATGTTTGCTGAACTATTCTGGAAACGACTGGAAAATATACAACAAGCTCAACAGGCAATGCCTACCCAGAAGAAATTTTCATAGCTACAGTTTAAAACTGTATTCTAGTCTCCATAACATAATCCTTACGATCAGGTTTTTTCTAGCTCAGGATGTTAAAACCACAAACATATACACTGAATTTAACTCTAAATGTTTTTTAGTAAAGTTATTGTAATATTTATGCCCAGAGATTGCAACTTGGCAACCACCCGTGAATGGCTGGAGGTAACTCTAGATCCAAATGTTTATGGCTCAAACTAAGTTTAATAATAATACCCTTGTTATTTACTTTAGGACAAAGCACATGGCTTTAGCAGCAAACTCAAAAAAGTGGAATAAGAGAGTCACAACTAAAGCAAGAGATGAGAACTGAGGCATTTTCAGTCCCAGCAGGTTACTGCGCCACACACGATTCAAACAATCATATGCATCACAAATTATTCAGCATGTGCAGTACTTTGGTGTTGCTTATAACACATGGATTATTAATTCCTCTATAATACAATGTAGAGCAGTCACAGTTCGATGCTTCCAAGCAATAACAAACCCACATCACAGCCCGTCCGTGCTGAATACTGCACAAATAGCACAATACTGCTGCCAGTAAAGCACTAATTCTTTAAAAAAAAAAAGGGAGGTTTCAGCTAAAACAAATCACAAAGTTACAAAATCACGAGAAACAGTGGCTTATATAACTAGATATATCCTATTTCTGTCTTTGCTGGTAGAAAAGAACCAGAAAGAATATAAATTCCTTCACCAAAATTACCCAGAGGCCAGGAGGAATGAAAAAGGTTTCTTATGTGCTTTATCCTGGAGCTATTTCTATTCACTATGTTCAGCTGAAGTCACTCTGCATCTCTTAACTCCTTGGCCTTTCAACTTCTAGTGGAGAAGCTTGGGCCTATAAATAGTTAGCAGCAGAGTTAATATTGTGCTTTTTGCAGAGGCAGAAGGATCCCTTTGAAGGGCTGGTGCTGGAAGGTGCTTTATTCTAAATAGTATCTCAATGAAGCCACACAGCTAGGGACAGGTGAAAGCAGAGCCCTAATTCCTCTCCAGACACCTCAGTTTAGAGAAAACCTAATTTTATTACACCTCGCTCTCTAGCTAGTTCAACACTGAGTAATAAGCCGGTCAGTTGAAAACACATTCAGTTATGAGATATCTGGTATAACAGGAAGGGTTGTACCTGGTATTTTCATTCGCGCAGATTTAAGGAGGTAGCAGATACCCCTCATGCTCTAAGCCCCAGCAGGGTCAGCACAGCTGCTACTCACAGCAGCTCTGAATGTCCAGCCTGGCATTCCCAGGCACCCCCAGCCAGCCCCACATCTCCCTCCAGGCTCTACTGCACATGAGATGCCCAGGGCAGCCTGAGTGCATACATCTGGGGGGGAAAGTGGAATTTAATAGCTTTACCACACTTAAAATACACCAGGAGGTCTCCAAGGCTTCTCCAAATGCCCATCCTGTTATTTACAGTGTCTATGGCAGAGAGAAAGGCAGTTACTAAAACTGATCAGGGTCCAACTCTAATTATGCAGCACTCATGCTGCAGGGACTGCAAGAAAAAAAAAAATTCTTTTCTGGCATATTCTCACACTATTCCTCTCAGCTTATTTCTCGGGACTAGGATCTGTTTTCCTTCCATCACTGCTAGTGAAAAAGGATGGGGAATAAAGCACTAATCCAAACATTTCCCCAAATATCAAGAAAATTCAAATGTGGATTGAAACTTGTTACCTCCATCCCTTTATTAAATGCAAATTATTCTCATTAAAAGTAGTATGCTGAAGACTGATCCCCAGACGTACTACTGACTTGATCAAGACTCCTGCTGAACAAAGCTATAAATATTACTATAAATATTCATGAAGTTCATGTAAATAACATCTCCCATGGTGCTGCTGCTACTACACAGGTAGAGCATGTAAGAATTTATTTATTTATTTTCTTAGGGAGGTGGTCCACTTTATTATTACAGGAAAAGAAGAGAGACATGAAGGGGTACTTAAGAGTGATGGAGAGGCTGAGTCACTACTAACACCAAACCCCTGGTGTGGTGATAGGAGCTTGGTCCTGTTCAGCATACATGGCTTATTTTCTAGAAGGAGGAGATTGCCACTCTGCCCATAGCAGAAACCCGATTTGGATGCTGCTTCACATGACTAATTTAACACCAGAACCCCTCTGCAAGTAGTGAATGATTTATTTTGCAGTGGTACCTGTGCAGGATCTCTACTCATGAAGGATGATGCTGTCTCAGCAGAGAAAGGCTGTAGCTGAGCCAGCCAAGACTGCAGCAGCAAATGTTGCTGGTGTTCAGTCTACACAGCACCACACCACCATGGGGAGAGGGGGAGCTGGCTCTTAGGTACTGCCAAAACATCTCCAAGGAATAGGTGACAAACCTTTATTCTACCTCTCTGACAAAACAACCCTCAAAAATAACTTTTGGCACAAACAGATACAAAGTTGTGTTGATGGTCAAGAGCACCTTACCCTTTCCAAACCATTCAAGTCCCTCTCGGTGTTGCCCCATGATGATGCCAAGGTCACAAAGGGCAACAGATTTCTGTCTCAATGTGTTTTTACCTCAGCTGTTCCGTGCCAGGGTGGCATTAGTGGGCAGCTGGCAGAGTCCCAAGGTTATCTTATGAAATCTCAGTGGGACTTCAGATCAAGGAAGTCATAGAACAGTGATGAGAAACTTAATGCAGAGTGAAGGGTGCCTGGAGGTTTTCCAGAACATTGAACTCAGCACAAGCAAGACCTCTAAAAGGGAAGATACAGGCCAGGCAGCTCTTACTCCACATCCTATTCCTTAAGCAGGCAACTGTTGCTGGGAAGTTTTCATATTATATTTTCTGATCTGCTCCCTAATGAAGGGGCAAACTCCCAAATGCCTCCAACCCAGATACTGATCAAGAGGTCACTGAAGTCACACTGCACCTACCAGCAGGAGTTTTGCTGGGGTAGTTCCTGGGTTATTAACACTGTGATTTTTCTTTTTTTTGAGTTGTATTTTGCTCCCTTTTATAGTGCTCACAATAACAGAAAATGCTCTCTCTAGGAACGAAGAGGGAATTTGAAGAGAAAGCTTCATTAACAGCTTGTACTGATAAAACTGCTTTGAACCACTCTCCCCCAGGGAGAGTAAGGGCTACAAAAACCCCACTCTTCCTTGTTTAATTTTTCTGTCACAATAGTTTGAATCTAAAGAGAAGTCTCAACAGCAGGGGTAAGAATGTTTGGCATGTTTTTTTGTACAATAGAAATTTTGCTTGTTTTGTTTAGAAATAAATTAAAAAACGGTTAAAAGTTGCCTTTCTTGTTTATACTCCAGTTTTTCTCTGCATGGCAGTGAGTCTTTAAATCCATAGGTCTTCTGATTCTCCATGCACAAAAAGTATACATCCATGACTTGCAAACACTAAGCTATAACTCATTAGTGAGCTGCACTTCTTTTCATTTTCAAATTACCTTCTAAATATTCAGGAGCCTGATACAGAATAAGACTCACCTACATGCCTCCTATTCACATCACTGAGGCATCTTATTTTGGGACTTTGGAAATATGTACGTACACAGGAAAAATGAATAATTAGCATGATGATTGCTAAGAAATCAAAAGCTAGGCTTGTGAATGATAGCAGAGATAGACAGCGAGATAAAGCATTGGTACAAGGCATAGACAACAAGTAGAAATGACCACAGTTCATCAGCACGGGCTCTACATTGATTCAGTTTTCCATAGCCTCATGGTCATGATATCCCTGCTGGAATATGGACTGGAAATACTGAGTCTGTCCAACTAGAAAAATCTTCAGGTCCCATTTTCCTTGCACAAGAGGATTGACCCAAAACTGAATTGTCACAGGTGATATTCCTGCAGCCTCGTCCATGTTCCACCCCTTTTCTCTTTGTCCATGGGGATCTTGAGCAAAAGCAGAAGCCTCTGACCCACACCTCTTATGCACAGATGGCCAGCTCAGGATCGGAGGGGCTTACATTTGGTCTGACTTTTCTTCCACATTTTTCCAATTTCTGAAGACACTGCTCTTATTCTTCTTGCTGTGAATGAGGGTGGCAGTTTCTGCTAGCCCCTATGCCACGGTATGGTGTAATAACAGACTCTGTTCTTGCTATCTATTAGCAGAGTTTGAATTATTTTTTTCCTGGAATTTAGAGAGAGCGCAAATGTAGGTGACAGACAGGACTGATTTTTGAAACATCCTTTTCTTCCTCTTAATCAGAGCTGAGAATGTGGCTGTGCTTGATTATCTGCAATTCAGACACCTTCGTGTCTGAGCAGCTGGAGCAGCAGTCAGTCTGGTGAATGCAATTTCTCCCTCTCCTCTCCTGCTCAGCTTTATCTCCCCATAACCCTGTCAGATTAACCTGTCTTCACACTTCTGCAATAGCACCGGGGTACTTAGCAGGATGCTCTTGAGACCTCTTGCCAAAAACTGCCAAACCCATTTTCTGTCTCCCTAGATGGATTCTGTGAGTGAAAAGGAGGCATTTCTTTCAGGGAGAGGCTCTATGTTGTGTGAAAGGCTGATGCTGAACTAGTCTAGAAACTAAGATTAAGTGCTTCAAAGGAGAAGTAGAAAGATTTGCAAAAATCATAGAATCATGGAATAACCAGGTTGGAAGAGACCCACCGGATCATCTAGTCCAACCATTCCTATCAAAAGCTAGAGTGAATCTTATTGCCAAATCATAACTCGTTAAAGTACAGGGATTTAAATTAGCTTTAATTCAGAAAGCAAAACAAAGAAAAAAATTCTAGAAAGAGCAGTAAAAAGCTGTTGCAGGAGTATTACCTGAAAGTGCTGGTCACATTTACCCCAAGTGATAACAATTACAGACAGGAAGAAAAAGAAATTAGGCTCTTCAAGATACATTGATCTGGTAAAGCCCCAAAAGAAAAGTGTCAGGACAGAAATATGGCAGTGACAGAAAACTGCAGTGGTGTTAGTTCTGCACTTGCCCCTTTTGTACAGCTCTGCAGTCGGTAATTTATTCTAGTATCACCTATGTATAATGGACTATTTAGAAGCCAGAAGCATAAACCATAGGTATAATGTCCCTATAACAAACCACAATCCAATGACTGCATGAAACAGTGTGAATAATTGCATATATAGATGACAATACCTGACTATACTGTACACCTGTATTCTTTTAATGGCATGACATGACACATCTGTAGGCAACCTGCTTACACTTACATCTTCAGCTGCAGATTCGCAACAAACTGGAAAATATTTTGGTCTAACTTTTCTTCTTACAGTGCTTCTTTTCCTTCATGAGCTTACTTCATATATTGAAGGATATGCCACATTTTGTGTTACTGGAATTGAATTGAGTACTTTTTAGCATAAAGGCACTGCTAACTGAGTGACTTATTGGAAGCTTTCTTGGTTTTGAATTTTTATTTTTCTTTAACAAATGCTTACCCTGAAAAATTGGTTCATGTCTCTCTTTCATGGAAAATACCCAGACGGTAGTGGTCTTGGCATTCCAACCAGCATGTGACATTTCACAGCTTAATGCTTATTCTTTCAAGGGAAGATGGTTAATTCAATCCATTGTTTACTGACCTGTAAAGAGCCCCCTGAAAATACAGTTTTGTCCTGAATTCATGGAATCGTGAAAGATAGGGTTATAAAGGATTTTAAAAGGTTGTCCAAGTCCATTCCTCTGTCCCAAGACACAATCAGCTCTACTATATCGCTCCTTGAAAGTCCTTGCTTTAAAATTCAAATTAAGTGAGAAAAAGAAGAGTGAAAATATTATCCAGGGAAAGATTAGAGTCAAGACTGCAGCAAGAAGAGACAGACTGTCAAAGAAAGGAGGCATGCAGGCAGATAAACAAACCAAGGTCAAGTCTTACCTGTAGTAAATCAACCTTGAGTTCATTGCCTCTATAAACCTGTGGCAGAGAAACCACACACTCCCCCATCCTAGTTGATGCTTTTCTTGCCACCTCAGATACTAAGACTATAAGAGCAAAGTTATTTCTACCAAGATACTTTCAGTATGGCCAACATGCCAGGCAAGTGCGTGCATGTCATCGGTATTAACGATGACCAAGTTTTAGAGACAAAGAAAGTTTTTAAAGATTAAGTTGCATAGTATGGTTTGGGCTGGAAGGGACCTTCCAAGACCAACCCTCCACTACAGGCAGGGAAATCTTCCACTAGATCAGGTTGCTCAAATCCCTGTCCAACCTGACTTTGAGCAATTTCAGTGATGGGGCATCCACAGTTTCTCTAGCCAACTCGTTTCATCTCAAAATTCAGGTTAAAATATCAGCAAGGTTGTTTGCAGGTAGGAACCTCTAGTGGCAGAAAGATGGAAACAGGCATGAACAGCCCAGGCAGAATTTGAATAAACAGAGTTGTATTGCTTCACTAGCATTTAACCAGTTGTGTGTACTTGTTCGTGTGGCCCTTAGCTCTAAACCTAAATCTCGGCGTGGCTCAGCACTTAAACACACAATTGGCTTTAAACATCTAAGGCTTCAAATGTATTCACAAAAATCACACCTAGTTCCTGAACAAATCAATCAGATGTACTACTCCTTTTAAATTTTCTGTGTACAAAGAAATTGTAGCTATTAGCCCAGAGGGAATAAGCCCAGTAAATCCATAAATCAGAATGTAATAAGGAGGAATAAAACACCTTATATAAAGGGCACATTGAGTATCACTCCTAAGTTGGACTGAAGAGCTTTTCTCACTAACATCAGTCCCAGATACTACTTCACACAACAGTCAGAGCCAGCTCAGGGTTTTTGAGCATAACTCATTAAGTAGAGCCGAGATTGTCATCTCTCAGGCTGTAGAGCATCTTTACAGTAGCCAATTCCCATGAATGCCAGATTAAAAGAAAAGCAAATGGAAAGTACTCATATGCATCACCCAAAAGATCTTGGGGGCACAGAGGAATGGTGAAACAAAACCACATTAATCTCCTATCCCAAAAGCTTTAATTCCCCAGTGTACATGTTTCTAGTGTGCAGATGAGATATGCATTTACATATACTCTGACTACAGTCAGTGGAAAACATTGTGCCACAAGTAAGTAACTCTCCTTTCGTACTCTCTGCTGAGCATCTGCAGAGGTTCATGCTCACTTCTGTACACACCCACTGTTCATCATGCCAAGCAGGATAGGGACCCTCTCCCCCACTCACTCCTTTCTCCTTGGAGGATGTTAGTGCCACTTCAGCTTGGTTCACGCAGATGCTATTGCAATGACAAGCAAGCTTGTCTGCATTCTAAATAGATATTTAAATCCGTGTGAAGTATGGGCACCCTTCACACTAAGATGATGGTGTACCCGGTCAGTTGTCAGGTCACGAACAGATAAGCAGTTCATGCAGCCTATGGAAATAGCACCAAGGGAAACCAAGGGGTGAGTAGCTGCTAGTGCTGGTTTAAACAGCAGCAGTGGCTGTGAAACCACAACAATGAAATGAACCTCCTTCCACATCAAATCTCATACTTCTTGTAGACAAAAAAATTATCAAATACACTTTGCATGCATATATGGATGCAATTAATGCATGTGGCCCACTGTGGACCTCTAAGATCAAACAAAACACCAACTGAATAGTTTGGATTAGAATGAACTAAGTAGCATTCCCATCTTGTTTTGGAGGAATACCTTGACACCACTTTATTGGGACATTAATGAATTTCTTGTACTCTTTACAGAGCAAAACTCCCAATGGCGTCTGTGGGAGCTAAGCTGATTGCTAGAGTAATCTCTTTCCCTAAATGAAGAGCAAATTCCATTACTATACAGGGTAAAGTACACAGCACAATCACATGTCCAGTTGATTAACTTTTCAATTTATGCTAAATAAATCTCTTATTCACCACGTATATGATTTTCTACAAGGTGCTGAGAGGGTGCCACTAAATTTCAAACTTGAATTCACTCATCTGGGATAAGATGATCATCTCATTTGACACCGATTACTATGTAAAAGACTCCACAGTGCTGAGAATGATATTCTTGGAGAATTTTACAGACATCTCAGGCTACTGTACATTTGTGTATATTTCCTATCAAATGCAGGCCCAGGTATTTCTCTGGAGATGACTTGCCCTGCTTTGATTCTCAGCTCACTGCTCTGGGGGAATCTGTAAAGCCAGGGCAGTTGGGCACAGTAATGATGCCAAGTCAAACCGTGCAGCATCAGAGCAGTCAGTGGCCATAATGGGCTCACAAGGCAGTAGCAAAGACATAAGAAGAAATTCTGTTATCATTCCAGTACCATTATTATAATTAACTTTAATGTTTTATGAGAAAATAGAACTTTGGATCCTATATTACACTTGGGAACAAACAACCCAACAGTAAAATCCCTTTCCCAAAAAGATCTGCTAATTTAAAATAAGAAATGTAAAATAAGAAGGAAAACGATACAAGCTTCCCTGAAAAGAACATTAAGTCTACTGAGGTTATTTTCAAGATGGCCTGGGCTGCTCCTTCTGTAGCCAGACATAATACAAAAGTACCCCCCAAAAAAACAAGAAAAAGAGCACATGAAAATAAATCCTTGTAGTAGCTTATAAGCCTTCTGCCCAGACAACTCCACAAAACGAAGAACCACAACTTGTATTGAAACCCTATTCTGAGCTCCTCAGGTAGAGGGATGTTTAACCCCAACCACTGGGTTTGTGTCAGCATCTTGCTTTAGTTTATTGTTTCCAGGTGAAGGATACCAGTGACTCAGCCAAATAATGACTCTTGGTGTTTTTCCCTCCTGTGGGAATTATGGTAACAAACAAACACTGTAATAATTGTTTTGGTATTTTTCTGTGATAGGTTTCTGTAGATTAACTTGTTTCTTCAGAGGAAAAACATCTCTTGCCCAGGTTAAGAGGCAAATTTTGCTCTCCTGTTCTAATATACTTAGGCACAATCTGAATCATTGAAAACGTATGTTTAGCACTGAAGATCTTCATCAACTCTCACAGTTTGTTTCAGTAAAATGTACTTTTTTTACAGGAGCTCAAATATTCAGCCTATGGAACAGTCTGAACTAATACAACACGTGTTGTGTTCGCAAGGGTAACAGGAATGCAAACTGTGATTGTTTACTTCACAGTTTAGAAAATTAGGTTGTTTTATTTAACAGATTAGCTGTTACAGAATTTGATGCATTCTAACTATTGGATTAAACCAGTCTGAGGGTACAGTTCAGTCCCACATTTAGGAGTAAAGTCAGGATCAGGCCTTTGCCTCAAACACATTACCTGTGTTGAATCAAACACAAGTGAGACCCCAACCTCCAGTAGGTTCCAGGCACACAGCACACCCTGCCTTGCACTTCTACAACAGGGATGACAACTTCTTTAAAGCTTCAATTCCACCCTATCTTGATAAATGGAATGCCAGAGCACTGCCTGGGGTGCACCATGCAATGAGAAGAAAAATCAAGTTGAATGATGTCAGAGAGAAGCAAGCAATGACTTATGGGCACAGCTTTGCTGTTAAGAAGCAAAGTTTTCATGATTAGTTAAACCTCTGTGAGAGTTATGATGCTCTGAATACATTCTAAATAATATTCTTCAACTCTAACATCTTAATCTGTCCTCTGTTTAATCAGCTAGAACACCATTGCAAATGCTTTGTTCTGCTGCGGTGGTTTATATTGAATAATTTGTTATCACTGTAAATGACTGCTTGGTTAGCTCAATAAAATGATGGCATACAGCTAAAGGAAGAGTCTGAAGTCCTGCTAGATTATTCTAGTGAGCAACATTTACCAAACTGAAACTCATACATGTAATTGGTGTCGTTATCTCTTTACCAGCTAGATGCAAGAACTTAATGTCTCTGTAATAGCTCTCACAGATCTTGCTTATCACCACAGGTTATTAAACACAAACATTCTATTATATTAAGGAAAAAATGCCAGCAAGATATTCTGATAAAAAGTTCATCTCTAACTGATGAAATCTATTGTGTCCTTAGTTCATACTTACTATTCAGAGAATTGTATTCTTTTTTTTAACAGGCCTTTTTACTGCTTTTCAATGGTTCCCTGATAAATAAACATGATTATATTGAATGATTTGATACAGGAAGAATTAAACAACTAATCCACTGAAAATATTCTGAAAAGTTATCCTAAAGGTGGATGCCTCACTGTGCATTACAAACTCCATCCCTTCTTCCTTCAATTTTAGCTAAGGTGTCAAAGGAACCACCTAAATTGGGTAAGAATTCGATAGCCCTGAGCGCTGGCAGAAGAAGCTGAAGGCAGCAGCTGGCACTGCAGCACAGGTGAGGAGGACAAGCATGGAAAGAGCATTTTTCTTTTGTCCTCAGAACATGCAAATATTTGTCACATGCTTCCAGGCAGCTACCACAGAAAGCCTTCATGATAGAGAAACTGAATATTCTCCAGGACATGAAAAAACCCAAAATAATTCTGAAAGATATCTTTGTTAATCCCTCCTGAACTACTCCAAGCACCAAAAGCTTGTTCTTCAGGAAGATGTCTTGTAGGGTTAAAAGCCATAAGGGAAGACCTCCCATTTCTCATTCTTCTAGAGGTATGAATATTAATTCTGAAATTAATTTTATTATGATGATGTGATGGGAGAGGAGGGATGGCGTTATGAAAGTATAGATTGTCTATTACAGACAGTCAATAATGTATACAGTGCTTGCAACATTCATATAACTATAGATTCATAATTCTGCTTCAAAATGAGGAACAAGCACAACATTAATTTTTATTACTGAGTGAAGAGAAAGAAATTACTTGGAGGTGTTTTCTCAAGTGGCTTTTCCCAAGTGACAGGACAAGAGGGAATGGCCTCAAGCTCCACCGGGGGGGTTTAAACTGAACATTAGGAAAAAATTTTTCACAGAAAGGGTCATTGGGCACTGGCAGAGGCTGCCCAGGGAGGGGGTTGAGTCACCTTCCCTGGAGGTGTTTAAGGCACGGGTGGTTGAGGTGCTGAGGGACATGGGTTAGTGTTTGATGGGAATGGTTGGACTCGATGATCCGGTGGGATCTCTTCCAACCTGGTTATTCTATGATTCTCCAATATTCTTTTAGCTTGTTGAAATTTCAATTACACCAAAAGGGCAAATTTCAAAAATGCTTCTTGGGAATGAGGTATTTCAAAGTCTGGGAATTTTTTTCTAGCCAAAGAGTAAAGATTATACAACCTCTCCGAGTTTTCCTTGGAGTTTTGTTGCCTGTCATTCGTAATGACTCAACGACTCCTGGGGCAGCAGCAGCACGTATTTGCCAGGAATAGGTGGCTGCTGAAGTAGGCTTATTTTCCCCCAAAGTAGTATACATGCACTTTTCATGAGCAGAAACAGGAACCGAGTTGTAGAACATTGCTTTTTTGTAAAGAATCTGTCCTGCTTCTTGTGAATTCCCTTTTGAGTTCTCAAGCTATATTTATTCTTATGAAGAAAATAATGAAAGGTTAAAGTCTTTGGAATTACCCAGCTTTCCTCTGGCTACCTGCAGCATTTAGGGAGGTGGCCGCACAGGACCCAGCTGGAGCAGAATAAAATCAAGGAACCACAGCTCACTCTCTGCCAGTCCCTCCTCCTCCACCTTCCCCTTCATCCCTTCTCACACTGCCTCCTGCTCCACTAATCATTGTTCTGCAAAGGAGATGCTCCTGCTCAATGTGTTCAAAACGAGCAGGATGAGAAATCTGTGACAAGCAGAAGTAGCAGGTCACCTCCCTGCCTTTGAGCCCATCTGCCTCCGATAGCCCTGGCTATGCTGAGGCATCTCTGGTGCCAGTATAAGGTGAAAACACAACACCAGCAGGGACAATTTCAGGCCACTGAGCTAAGTTTTAATCATGTATCTCCCACTAATGTCAGAAGAAATTACATGGCTAAAACCCTGCAAGCTGTTTTGAATATCCAAAAGTTAATATCACAGCTTGTACTGGGGCAAAGAAATAGGACTGCCCACTGGCACATGCAGTGACTAACAGAGACTGGCAGGACTAAAAAAGATTAGCAGCTGAAAAACATCCCACTCCATTATTTTCCCCCCTGAAGGGTAACGATGCTTTTGGAGTGTGATACATTAACTGTCACCCCCGCCTACACACACTCCAGCCCTGCTCTCCTCTAGGGAAGGACATGGACACAGGATCATTGCAAGGTTTTCTGTACACAAGTACTTCATTGCCTCTGAAAGACTTGGACAGCTCTGAACCCACTGCCAGGCTCAGTAACTGCCTCTAATGGCAGCCCCTGACTTACTGAGCAAATTTCCAGTGACAGAAACATTACCATAGCTCTCAGTACCCACAGGCAGGGCTTGATACGGCATCCCTGCTCCCTCCATCACCCAAAGTAGCTCCAAGCAAATTTCTTAGACACTTTATGTCTGGGGAATTGTGTACCCCCAATTTCTGGAAAGAGCACAGAATGGGAACGCTCCCCACCCCCAGCAGACATAGCATAGGCACCCACAGAGATGGTACAAGAGGTGCCAGACTGTATTATAATGAAAAATACTTTCCTTTCACTCACCAGTAATGGTTGTTATCTGTGCTCCTGTCACTGCTGGGAGAGGCTCTATCAACCAGGAAACTTTGAAAAAAGACCCAGTGGGAAAAGAGATGACAAGAAACTCTACATAGAGGTGACTTTGAAAAGTTTTGTGTTTCAAAGTGATCAAATATCACTGAATCAAAATAAAGAAAGATTTGCCTACCAAAGTATGATACGTGACTAAAGTCAGAGAAGTCCCATGGAGTTCCTGAAAGCACTGAGCATCTTGCCCTCTCACTTTGCTTTTTACATTCTTCATTCAAGAGTTCTAGGTTTTGATATCCCCACAGCTGGAAAAGTGCTTAATACGTGACCATCAATACAAAACCAGGTCACTTGGAGCCTCCTGGAAAATAGTGTTTTTCATCTCAATAATAAGCACTACCTACATAAACCTATTCCTTTTAGCAATTGTGAGGCTAGTTGAGGCTATGCCAGTCAGACTAGATCTGAAAAAATGAAACACCAAGAATTTGGGAAAACATTAAGATTATTGTGGAATAAATGCATATCAGTGGTCCACTGTTTTTTAATTAGCTGAGGTTAAAAGGAAAAAGGAAACTACAAAATAGGCAGGCATTAAAAGAGAGAAACGTAGATGTAATATACAGAATAAGCAAACATCTTTGGTTGCTATGTTAATGTTTGCAGAAATTTTGAACAATTTATTACTAAATTAGAAGCATCTGCAACATGAAAGTGAAGTGAATCAGATCTTCCATTTATCATACAATTTATTGCATCTCTGAGAATCCCTACAACTCCATCAGCATTTCAACACCAAGCACAGTGATACTGTAGTAGATGCTTGAAATTCAAGTCTTAACATGTTTTTATTTCTGACCACTATAAATCTGTACTGAGCTTCCTGATCTATACCAAACTTTTATACCAGATACTACAATTTTCTTTACCTAGAAAGAAATGATGACTGCATTTGGAAATAATACCATCCCAATTTATTGAGGTAGAAGTAGATAAAGACACGCTATCATTTTAAGGAATCATGTTTGTAAATCCAACCTGTAATGGGTTTCATCAATATAAAAATTACATTTAGCTGCTGCCTCTGTGTCTCAAAAGCAGCTTGCAAACAGACTTGCTTGCTCTTACCTAAAATTACAGCAGTCTCCTAGAAGGCAGCCAAACTCCTTTCCACTTAAGTGGGTAACACATACACTTTTTTGTATCATTAATCTGAGAGTATTTGCAGAAACAAATCACAAGATAAATGAGCTGAATATTTGTTTTCCTGCTTACAGAAGACATGGACAAAGCCAAACCGCAGGGACACTCTCACTTGTTTCATCATGCTAGCGATGATGTAAGTGGTTTTGCACATCTGACAGAAGTGATTTTGGCTCCAGATAAGAATTTAGAAATCTTCCCGAGGAAGATCAGCGATGGAGAAAACTGGGACAGAGCTTTCCACTCATTTTCAAGTGGAGATAAAGGTTGTGAATTTAGCAATATTTATTTTGCTTTTTGTGCTGAATAGACCAAGCACAGTACAAGGACAAATCTATCACAGATAATGTTTTTCAACACTCACTGCTGGAACAATTTAATTAATTGTTCTCTTGGGATCGATACCAAGTTATGTTAATAAACATTTGATTTCATCCAGAACTGATAGCTGAATCTGTTCATTTGATCTGGCACTTCTATCTCATGGCTTTTGCTGTACACGTTCAAAAATAAAGTAAATTACTGAAGTGGTGTTAAGTTTACAGAAGAATTGCACCCATGGCATTTGAAAGCTACCACTGTTATTGTTTTAAAGAGTGACAGAGTTCTGTTTACAGAAAAAAATCTGGTGAAAAGATCATCTGAGAGGTATTAATGGCTTTTTGTTAGCTGAAGTAAAGATAACCCACAAGACTTAGCCTTCCTCTTTACAGAGGGATGTTCTGAAAGGAGATTTATTTTTCCTTTCCTTTTAGAGTTATAAACACTTTGAAGAACAGGAAAACAGACTGCAAAAAAACCTAAAGCCTCTATGAATTACAAGAGCAAAAAGAAGTGGTTGATGATCTGTCTTTAGGCATTAAAACATAAGATTTGGGCACTTGAGACATCGCATTCAGGAACAAGCCCTCTATTTCTCCTGGTGCCAGCTTTTCCCTCAGATAGCAGCCAGCATCGCATCTGATAAACACACCTCATATCACACAGAAGATGTTTGCTGCAGTGTGCAGTTAAGTTTGGCTCAGTGCTAATGTAAATTGGCCACATGAAATGTCATTTCAATGTGGAACTAATCCAAGGAGCTGGAAATGATAAGAAATTATCTCAGAGAAGGTATTATTTCCTATTCTTATTCACAGAGATTTGGCCACACAGTGGGAACTGGATGGTCTTCAGGTAACACCAATTAGACCCCAGTTGATACCATTTTGGTTTTCTGGTGCTCAGTAACAAATAAACAACACAGAGGGATAAAGTACAAAGGTTGGAATAGCTTTTAGTGCAAGAAGTAGACTGAAGAACATGGTAGCTAGAGGTTTAAAATACTTTCCATACCGAACCTGGTCTCTGGCACTATCATACTTCTCCTGTGTCTCCTGTGGTGGGGCTGGGTGCCTAATTCTAGGCTTCAGGAGCTAGGAAAAGATGGAAGTAAACACTAGATAATATGAAAGCATCCAGGGAGGTAGAAGGCTACAGATGTACGACGATATAGAGTGAGAAAGCAACCATGATGTGGTCAACACTTTTTTACTTAAAAATCACCACTGTAAGCAAGAATGAATAGCTTGGGTATAACTTAACTTTTCATATGATACCTGTTTCCTACTATTTGTGGCCTATTATAATTTTGGTACAGAACACTGCTTTTACAAGTTAAGGATAACAAGATCACTTTCTTTTCTCAGGAGGATCCACTCATTTATTAGGTTTGATGCCTTAAATTTCCCAATCATTCTCACCAAGGTGCACGTCACCAGTCTGCAATACAGAGCTCAGCTGACAGAATCTCAGAAAGACATGAGCTTTCCAGTTATGCCAGTATTCTTTCAGTTAAAAAGATCTTTTTAACAAGTGTCAGATGCCAAAATAAAGTGATTACTGGTTATAAAACTGTTAGCCTGGAAAAGCAGCCACCCTTTGTGGAGCTTACTGTTAAATGGGCCACTTGGAGTACATCATCATTGCACAGAAACAGGTCTTTGTTACTTGAAACAAAGCTTAGACTTCTAGTATTCATCAAGGATGAAACCATCCTATAAAAGTGAGAATTTTAATTTAAGACACTTAATTATGTGGGGCTTTTGCTTTTCCAGCATGTCACACAATGCACTGGAAAACCCTGTATCTGGAGCGTTTTTCTGTTAACAAACGATAACCTTCTATGGAAGGGGGGATATGGATCTCTCTCCTCTGATCTATTAACATCTCACTAAGTTGGACTGAAAAGGATATAGGACAGAGACCTTCTGCCAATACCATGAAATATTTATTGGATTGTAATTGGTTTGCTTTTGCCAAGAAGGAAGCTGTTTGTCATTACCACCTCTGCATTAGCAAAAACATTATAGCACGGAGGTGTTTTAAAGAGAGCAATATCTGTTTTGAACTGCTTCTCCTCTGGATTGATCTAAGGGTTCTTGAAGCAATAAGAACTGGAGAGTCCATTGGCTGGTAGTACCTACAGAAATAATAAATACTGCATTGAATTCTGATAGAGAAAACCAGATATTCAATCTGACAACAGAATTACTGTGTGGCATCCAAACACATTTACAGTTCCAATACAGAAACAGAAATTAACAACTGTCAGGCAGGTAATTTTCTGTTGAAAAAATCTGTTCAAAAGTAAATAGATTCAGCTACAAACCAGGTAACTAATGAGCTCTGAACACTTCCTGAGGATCTCCTACTACATGAGGTTGGAAATAACTGATACTCAGAAAGGCCACTGGATAAAGGAGCCCTTTACCTTAAGCATCATTGCTCACAAAGCAAGCAAGAAATTACTATTTTGTCTTCATTTTTACAGCTGGGTACGTACAGTCATGTCCTGAATATATGCAGGTACTTTGAGACTTAGGAAACTGATACAAAAGCTGTACAGACCCCACTATTTTATTTTTCTACTGTACTGTTTTAAGTTGTGACGTGACTAGACTTTTCATACAATTACAGCATGTTGCTGGTTCATATTCCAGAACATTCATTCTCTTTTCACATTTAATGTACGGAAATATATGCACAATCACGCTGAGCGGGGTAATTGAAAATTAAAATAGACAGAATTACTCACAACAGCAATGTTTTAAATTCAAGTAAGTTTAATAACATATGACATTAGTGACCTAGTCTAATGAAACCTTCTGTGGCTGCTTGGATGAAGCGGGTGCTTTCATTCTGTACTGCTGGGTCTGTGAGTTTATTGTCCAAGGTATAACTGAAGCCTGGTTCTACATCAGGAACAGGCCTGGCCAGACTGAGGTTTTCCCCTGCAGAGCAACCCAGAACAAAAGGTTTCTCTTATTATTGACTATAACCTCCCCAGATGAGTATCTCAAGGTTGTCTAAGACTTTATGTCGTGTCTCTTCCTGCAATATGAGAATCAGGGATATCTATACAAGGAGCAGGAATTGACACCAAGTAATGTGTTTTGTAAGTAATGATTTAATCTTTCCTTGCTTGTATCCTTCAATCTCTCTCTCCTATAACTTTGTTCATTCTAGAGATGATTCAAAGAAGGTTCTTGTAACAAAGATACTGCCTTATATATTTTAAGGAAGATATTAATAAAATAATTATCTACTTTCACATCTATAGCCAAAAGATTACTGAAAAATATTTTGGAGTAAACAGTAGGGCTGTGTTATATTGTGAAAGGCTTTGGTTATTAGAGATTTTATTTCGTTATCAAATTATTTTCTGTATTGCCCAGAGTTTCAGTACACTGCTGTCTAATTTCACACTGCACACACAGTAACGCAACCAGGGGTGCTGCGAGAAGAGCCATGATTTTAGATTCCTGGATGTTACAGGCATGTGGGAATTAAACCAAAGTGTTAATTACTTCCCCCAATAATGACAGGTAGCATTTCTCTATCATTTGTTACTCTTTTTCCAGTGTCCTTAGACCTATTTGTGATAAACTCTTTAACAGCAATGCTCCTTGGCTAGGAAAGAGATATGTAGAGTAGAAAGCTGATGCTCTTCATTACAGTAATTTCCTACCTGTCTGACAGCAATAGGAATTCAATTACAGTCCTCCAGTGGCAATAAGCTCCATGCACTAGATCTTAATTGTTCAGCCATTAGTTTGCAATTTGCATTTGTACTGTAGTGACAGCTGACTGTTTCCATCAGTAGCAGACATTTATATTCACAAAAAAACCCAAGTATATCAGTAGATTGGGCTCATCAAGTAAACTTTCTATAATAATAAAAACAAGCTTATTTACTTGAATTATTGCCATAATTTTCAGCTCGCATCTGACATACAGCTTTGCTGTGCTATTACAAACCAGAGGCACAGCATTCTGAAAGGTAGTTACATTTAGTAGCCACGTTGTACACTTTTTGGTTCCTTCCTCAAAGAAATGAATGGAAAAGTATACTGGAAGCCTCTACCTATCAAATATGATCTGAACACTGCAGTTTTGAAGCACACATGTTAAACTTGCGCATGCATAAACACAGATAAGTGTGTATTTGTGAGGGTGTAAATTAATACTTTATCTTTTGCATGTGTACAGGGGTAGTCCACGTATGCAAGTCAGAGACATGGGTACAAGCAAGATTTCACCAAGCACAAAGACTTCTAGGCAACTGAGGTCAAGCTGTTGGGTTTTTTTTCTCAAGGAAAGGTTGACAAGGCGTTGACAATAATGTATTAACTCAATAGCTCATGGCCTTCCCTGCCCCAAAGTATTTGTTAACACCAATTTAAAATCATTTCCAAAAAAAAAAAATGTGAGGAAGCATGACTGTGTTATTAAGGCAAGCAAAGCGGAGATCAGCCCTACGCAGGTATGAGTTGGCAGTATCCGAGAACTACGTGACTGCAATAAGGGAAATTCAAGACAGGGAAAGCAAAAGGTCAGGACTAGAATTCAGTAACTGCACAACATGGGGGAATCAGGCAAAATATCTGCTCATACATCACGTTCATTTGGCAACTTGCATCGATTGTTATTTTTTTTAACACATTATTAGGAGGTGGGGAAAACGACAACTTGATGTTGTATCCTGCAGGCAGCTGCCTCCTCCTGATGAATTACTGCTGCCTCTCACTCCACAGATCACCTCAAGGCATAGTGAACAATTTCTTTGTGGGAGGAAATATCAGATATTTCTATCCAGGGCTAGAAGTCCTTCTCTTTCCATGCAAATGACACAGTCTGAGACTACCAATCTTAGGATGGCACCTAGCAAAAGCCTCTCAGCCTAAAGATGCAATGTGCTTTACTAGTCTCTATGGAATGATTCTGGCAGTGCCTGTATTTTTGTGTTCCAGATCCAGGCTGCTCATGACAGCCCTTCAGAAGAAGTTCCCAATTCATCATGATTTTCCCTGTTGTGGATGCCATTCACAATTTTGGCAGGTGTGTCAGAAACATTCTCTGGCATCCTAAATCTAAATAGTAATTTGTTACAGACAGCTTTTATTTTATGGCAAACACTGTAATGACAATGGCAAGGAAAAAAGCACCAGGAAAATTTCAGACATTTCCCCCCTTCTCCTAGAGATCAATTATTTTGTTTCAAGACAGTCTAAAAGAATCCATTTAGCTGTCTCATCTGAATGACACCAACTGAGCCTTGATCAGTACAAATAGGAGTTGCAGCCATGCTCCAGAATTGATAGAGTTTAGATAGTCCATGTGCCAGTTTTTCCTATAAAGACTAGGCAACCAACAACACTAGGCCAGCACTGATTTCTAAGGCTTTATAAGATTATCCCCATCTTCGCCTATATTTTATTCGTAATTAGGTTACAAGAATTCAGTTAAATCAGCAACCTGGAGGAGCGAATGGAGCTAGAAGCTCTATTTTCAGGCAAGATATTTTCTTACAGATAAAGCAAGTTCAGCCTATAAATGCTAACTAGATCACAGTCCTTCCTTACCGAAGCAGCACAGATGTGAATCTTTGACTGAAACAAGCAGTCTTTCAGATAAGCAATAAGTTACTTTATAAACATCATATGAGAGCACCATAAGAAAACACAGAACAGTAAAAGCACTGTTTTGATCTACATAATCACTCTGAAAAGGGTAAATCTCTATCAAGATGGGATATGCAACATGTCAGGTGTTATTGTCAGCTCTTTGTTGCCTGCTTCAAGCCTGATAATAGCAAGGTATTTGTAATGTGTGTGCTGGCAGAAATATTACAAACAATAAGCTTTGAAAAAAATCGATGGAGCATGTACCCTTCAAGCCAGTCTGGTGAAATAACATCACATGTTATTTTAGGTGTTATTACAGCTTTATATGCAACATTTATTCAGGCTCGTTTCATAAGATAAGCTTTTTAAGCACTTCTTCCAACCCCAAAATAGACTGTTATTATTGAACACAAATACAAAGCCATTCGGATTTACTTTGTGTTCCTTAAAAATCGTAACTCTTATCTCCCTCTTGCTATAAAAAAGGAGGAAAAAAACAACAAAAAAATGTCTAAAACAAGGTTTACCATTTAAGACAGAAAGACTTGTGACTGTATTTTTCCTTTACATAAACATAACTGCTTGACTATGCACAAAACATTAATCCTTGTGAGCTTCGGCTGCAAAACGCACTATCATGATTCATCATGCATGTACGTTTACCAAGTTTTATAAATAGTGGAAAATAGGCCATAAATGCTGCTTTATGCTTTGAATCACTATTTTGTCTAGACAAAGATGTCTCTAGAGTAGCAATGCTAGAAATTCAGATGAAGAAAATTGAATAGGCACATGCTTTCCCTCTATATAGCAAACTTACATTGATGGAATCTCTCAAGCAGTAGGAGGACAACAAAGAATAAGATCCAAACTCCATGAAAAAAAGCTAAATTTCATACTCTTTATTCTGAGCTGAGCCCTGCAATGCAGAACAGCACTCAAGGCATGATCTGCCTTTCCCAGACTATCAGGAACAAGAAGAGATCAGCTAGGTTTTGTCTTCATTAAATAAACTCTTTCAACAGGAAAACATCTTTAAACACAAATTCTGCTTCAGCTGCTGCATTGCAATGCCAAAGCGATGCACTGTTTACCACAGCAGCTGAGGTTTTGCTCCAGGCATGGCCCCTGCCCAGCATGGAGGCTGCAGAATCACTGACAGGCAGCTCACCAATCCATCTGGGCTATGTTAATGCAGGAGCTGACAGCACTAGCATGCAAGAAGATGCTCATATCAGGCTTCCCCACCCCCTCTCCTCTTTATAAATGTACATACAAGCAAATCCTCAAACCTTCACCATGTTCACAGGTTTCCCCCACCTCGACCTCCCCTCTACACGTGGGTTGCAGAGTGCTCTGTTCTCCATCCCCTTCCCATCAGGATGCTGGTGAGATACCCAGAAGGGGCAGCAGCTGATGGACCCACCACAACATGGGCAACTCAGCATGTGTCATATCAGCAAACTCTGGCCACTGGCCAAACATTTGCCCCAAGACTGAACTGTCAGAGCACAGTACAGGTGGTTCAATTAAATTCCACCAAACAAGATCAAATTAAGGCTCACTGAACATTTAAATGTAATCATGCCCTACCCTTCATAACTCATTCAAATCCCTTCAGGAAAAGGCCAGATTCTAGTGCTCATCACAAGTTTCCTCTCAATGATTTAACTAAACCCTCATAGTTCAGCCATGCACATTTTACTGAGGTCCTCTGCTCTCCCCTGCTTTAGTTTGGGGAGGAAATTGAGGTATTTCCAGATTCCGCCACTTGAGAAACTTACAGGTTCTTGAATGTACAAATTCCCACACGCTGATACAGAAAACACAGATTGCTCGTTGCACACTTTGCCTTCAATAACCAAGTAGCAAAGATACATGAGGATGAGGTGAGGAATACAAATCAACAAATGCTTCATGGATGCAAGATTCATGAGGAAGCATGGGGGAAGCTGAATAATGCCAAGATTATCTTTCTCTCACGATAGGTTAAAATTAATGACTGCTGTATGGTTATGAAGACAAAGGGCTGACAGAGGGCTCTCTGTTACAAATAGTTCCTTTATATCCGCTGCAGTCTCCAGCAGTTTTAATTAGTACTATTTTGCAATTTATTTGTTCCTAATGTCATAGGTAACTTCTGCATGCAATGTTTCTTCCTTATTCACGTGAAGTCACTTGTGTCTTGAAAAATACACGATATGGAAAATACAATGGAACCAATACATACAACAGAAAGATGACTTTAATGAACTTCTGGATATTAATGACAAGCCATTTACCAAAGTCCAAATTGCAGACTGGCAGGGAAGGAGCTTTAAGTAGTCTAACTAAAACTTTGCTAGCAGCAAAGAGAAAACCATCCTTCTTCTCTAGGTTATCTTTCATAGAGAAAGAAATATAGTATTTCTGTAAAACAGGCACAAGCAAAGATCTCCTCAGCACCAAAGACTGTAACAACCTGGCTTCCCTTAATAGCAAGATTCCCATGAAATCATGAAGTTAAAATTCATATCTCACTCGTTACATTGCAGATGGCTCTAGGATCTGGATCTAGAGCACATAAAAAAGAAAAGAACAGCCTAATGATCCAAGAGAGACCTGCTTCTCATTCATAACACATTTTCAGCCATAAAAGCCAATCTCATCTCCGAGGAGCAGGGCTTTCTCAGGAACACTCCACAGGCAGCAGGGCAAGTCCCACAGGAGCAAAGGGTTACTGAAAATCTTCCCCATTATCTCTTGTTCTGATGCAGCAGAACTAGCTTGCCTGCAAAAAGCAAGGAGCAGGCTGATCATTTTAAGAGAATATAACATTCTGCTGCATATCAGGTTCCCCCTCGTGGGAACAGGCTGTGAAAAGGAGAATGACCCTTACCAGTACCTCCAAGCTGAGGGCTTACAGGAAGGCACAACACTGCTATGAAGAGCGCATAAAGAAGGGCAGGAGAGGAGAGGAAGGCAGAGGTGAAATGAGGAAACAACCAGCAGCCGAGAGATGTGAAATGCAGTATAACCTATAAAGTCAAGCTGGGGCAAGGCAGGGGGGCCAAGTTCAGATTAGGAGAAGGAGCAACAAGGAAAGTCTGCCCTGAATAATCAGCTCTCCTATCTCAGTCTTACCACAATCAATATGTATTTTGCCATCTACGAGCTCTTCCTCTTGTATTCTCTTCCCCAATCCTTCTCTACTCCCAGCACCACACACAAAGGATCATGGCAGCAGTCAGGGAGGAATTAGTCTAATTTCCAAGAGCATTGAGGGTAGTTCACCTCATTAGCAGGAGGTGGACAAACTGGAGTTAGCTCAAGAGAGCAACAAAAATTGAGACAGATGGAGGGGACTGACTTATTAAGAGAAGATTAAAAGACCAAGAGCTGTGTAGCTTGGTTCAGTGACAGTGTCAAGGGAGCACAGACTATAAAGATTTTTAGGGCATAAAAGTAGAAAATGGTCTTTAGATTGTAAGAAGAATGTGTGGAACTAGAACAAGTGAAAGGGAAAAATAAAGGTACTCAAGAAATTACTCTCAGTTCAGAATTAGTTTGCACAAAATGAGGTTTGCAGGTACTGCAGATAAATTTACCAATTAAAGCACAGCACACTGATGAATTTAGCCTTCAGAAAAGCTGTAGTGAACAATAATTTCAACATCACATAAAAGGCATGTTTTTGTATTACTTGTTACAACATGAAAATATAGACCCCTCTTCTAGCTAAAGAGATCAGTACAGTATTTATGTCATTGGGTATACTACCTACAGGAGTTTGGTTTTCTGACAGGTCTAAATTTTACCTTTCACCTGAGGTTGGGCTTAGTGTCTCCCTATCTACATCGTATTATTTTTCAGTGCTTTCATCTAACCATAAAAAACCCCCATCATAACTGTAGAAGAAACACTTGAAATGGAGCCAATTTACAAAGTTTGGATCAAAGCCCTTTCAAACAAAATGAAAAAATTGGGTCACTGTGAGGTAGGCTATAAGGCCATTTCTTACAAGTCAGTTTAACAACCTGGACACAACATCAACAGCCCTGTACACGTTAAGGTTGTTTTTTTTCCCTGGAAGTCAGGAAAGCTCTACATTTAACATTGAAATTGCAGAAAAATGGTTCAGAAATGATTACAAGAAGCCAGCCTTCAGAAAAAAATCTCAAATTCATGGCAAGCCTGCATAATCAATTATTCATGTTTAGTGCATCTGTTATATTTAAGATTACTACTGCCTTCAGTTTATTGGTCTTTTCCACAGAAAGCTTGCCTACTTCACTTTTCCATTTATAAATTGAGACCATTTATTGAGCTTTTAGCAGACTTCTGGCATTAAACCACCACAGCATATATCATACATCAAAATGTGTGATCAAAGGAGACTAGCTCCTACTAAAGTTTCCTTTCTTCTGATTTCCATCCTCAGGCAAAAACCTGCATGAATAGATAAGTTAGTCCCACGAGATGGATGAAACATTGATAACAAAGCTAATGCTACTTACACTGGTACTCATTCAGATTTTCCAAAATCCATCTATGCTATGTGATTAAAAAAAATAAGATTTTACTTTCTTCCAACATTCAAATATATTGCACTTCCAAAATAAAGGTAAGATTATATCCTGTACATTTTCTCTGAAAAGTAGGAAAAGTCAATACTAACCCTTGTAATAGCTCACAGGGGAGAAAACTGAGGTAGGAAAAAAAATACTCTTGTTTCAGACTGTGTGTAAAGATAAGGTAGTAAAATACAGCAAAGCAGCCCAGAATAGTAATGGTATATTTGAATATACAGCCAAAAAAATAAAATCAGTGAATTCATGAAGAATTTCTGATGTACTTGAATAAGGTGCTTGCCAAGGATGACTTGTTGCAGTTTGCCAACTAACATGAAGATGAAGTTTCAGGTGTCTTTTTGCATCTCTTCAGGTCTTAAGAGACACAAGAAATAGCCTAGAAACTGTTAGGACTTATTTTTAAGAAACAGCGTGAAGATTTAATGCTTTTTTAAAGATGAAGGCACAAGGGACAAATCATTGGACTTAAAATCCCTACCAGCAGTTTTAATAAATAAATACATGCCTTTCTGCTGTTACCATACCAACCTGAGTCAAGGGAGGTATTCTTTTATTCTACACACAGAACTGAAGAAAACCCCCATCTATTGAAAATAATTAGATTTGCTTTCTACTAACTAGATGGAAGTACCTACAAATTGCCTTATGAGTTGTAAGAAGTTTTGCTTGAGGAGGAAAACCATGGACATTTTCTGTTTTTAAAGGAAGATGTCTAAAGAAGAAAATGGAGAAGGTTAGCAAGATTTTTGGTTAGCCTTTGTCTGCTGGCACTGGAGAGGCCATGAATTAACTTCATGCACTGCGTGTGTCAGTATATTTAGTTTAGTATTTGATAGGAATGGTTGGACTTGATGATCCGATGAGTCTTTTCCAACCTGGTGATTCTAGGATTCTATGTCCTGCACAGTGGCTCTCTGCTGGTTCATGCCCATCCTCCAGACTGCAACCACCACAAAAGCCAAATAAACTGCTAAATCTGATGATAAAATAATTCCTGGATGTGACAGAACAGCCAGTTCCATCTTTGGCATGGGAACAGCTCTAAAAGCCCACCCCGCTAACTTTATTATTCTCAGGGCTGGTAGACACAGAGCTGCCAATTTAAACCACTAAGAGGTGTTTCAAGAGGCAAAGTTCTCTGCAACTATTAAAAAAACCCAGTCTGTAAGCATATACATGCATGTGCTTGCTTTGGCTGGGATAAAGTTTATTTTCTTTACTGAGATAGCACAGGGCTGTGCTTTGGATTGATAACTGGGATGTTTTCATTACAGCTGAGCAGTGCAGACACAAAGTCAAGACCTTTTCTGCTCCTCACACAGCCCCACCAGCAAGAAGGCTGGGAGTGCACTGGGAGTTAAGAGGAGGCACGGTTGGAGTAGCTGACCCTGAACGACCAAAGGGATGTTGCACTCCACATGAGATCACATTCAGCACATAAATCTGGGGAATGAAGAAAGGAGGGCACTTTCAGAGTTATGGCATTTGCCTTCCCGACTGTTACATTTGATACAGCTTTTTCTTTAGTCATTAAACTGTTTTTATCTCAACTCATGAATTTCCTCACTTTTACTCTTCTGATTCTGTCCCCATCCCACCATGACAGGGTGAGCAAGCAGCTGGGGGTGCTTGGTTGCCAGCTGAGTTTCAATCATGACAATATATATAAGGGTATCTGTATTGATACATGCACAAAACAGCTTCTTTGTCTCTCTGCATACAAGCCTCAAGCGCACCAGGACCCTTCAGGAGATACTAGATTCCTGCCAATGTTCTCAATAGCTTTCTGATTCGCAGGTTTCTTCTTTGAAGTCTCATCTTTGTTATTTCAATATTCTCTGGCGCACATCACCAGGCAGGTAGATGTGTCTTTTGCTAGTGAGAGATTTGGACTTAGAACAGATCCAGCAGACTCATGCTTTTTAACAGTGGCAGACGTGATTCTTGACTCAAGCTGCCAGAAAGCCAGCTCTAGTCAATTATTTCAAACCCTGGTCAGGCGATATAGTAAAATAGTTCTTATGAGGAAAATAAGGAAGAGAAATGCAGCCCCTAGGGATGCACCCTGAGGGCTGTTAGTCAAATGCCAGATACTATCAGCTTCAGTTGAAGGTGAATCCAGCAGTTTTGTCATCCTATCTTGGGGAAACAAACAGCAAATTACTTCTTTCAGGCTCAGATTATCTGGTTGCAAGGACAGCTGCCATTCTAATAGGTTTTACACTAATTACATGAAGTATCATATGAAATAGCATTCAGAAAACAATAGATTTGAAAGCCAGAAGGTTGATATGCACACTGATTCTGAACCTCTTGCTATCCTGAATTCCCATGTAGAAACATGCAGTCAGGATGCCTAGTAACGACACAGACCACAATTACTCCATGGAAATGATTATTAGGTAATGAAGTGCTTAAGAGTTTCCTTCCACACTCTTTTAAATGACTAGTGAGGTAAATAGCAAAATCAATAACCACAAAACTCAGTCTTCTTTTTGTAATTAAGAAAACTGAGTCAGAACCCAACCGTAATTTGTTCCTAGTAATCACAGGGGTGATTGCAGTCTGCCTGCTTTATTTGGCCAACCAGCTCATTCCTATGCAGACAGAGTAAAGGAATATTTTCAATGTATATTCAGTTTAAATTGCTGTAGTAGGTACTCAGCAAACACCTTATATTCATATACACAGTTTACAGACCTAAGCATTTTTTAGCTCAGTGAACGCACATTAAACACTGAAATGAAATGTACTTGGTTTCAGCAAGGAAGAAGATTTAGGAAAAATTACAACTTAACCAGACTTACATAAGAGCATCCCACGGTGGTGAACCAAGTGCTCTGGTGGCAGCGTGGCCATATGTGATTTTATAGATGTCTCTGTTACACAGAGCTATGAGAAGAAACTACATCCCTGAGGGAAAGTGCACAGTCAAGAGGAGATGTGATAAAAGCCTGCTCCTTTTACAGCAGGCTGAGAAAAGTCATTTTAGCTACCATGTCAAAGTAGGAAATATGTTCTCTTTTCCAGCAGGGGCTTAGGATACAAGTACAAAGGCAGGCTTGACTGTACAAAATCCACATGTCTCCCCCCAGTCCCAGGAGGAAAATGAGCAGAATTAAATAATCCACGCAAGATTTTGTGGGTTTTTTTTGAAACACATTCAAATATTGAGATAGCAGTGACAAGTCAAAATCTCCAGTTTTAGCATAACATTGCCAGCCTGTCCAATATTCAGCATAAAAACTTACTGAACTACTATAAGCCATTAAAATAATCCAGCTTCATACTTGCCTAGCTCATGGTCCTGCACACCTTGAAAATTGCAGTAAACTCATAAAATTCATGCAAAACCTCCTGCTCTCATCACCAGGACTGTGCTTTTGGAAATAAGACTCTCAGCAGTTTCAAATAAATTTGAAAAGTAACATCTATAGTGCACATGTACATACAAACTTGGATGATCATCCTGCTTCACTCACAGCAGGATTTTTCCCTCCCTTCTCAGTCTCTGGAGAAGCAGACCTGATTATGGAAATACTGACCTGACTGAAAACAATGAGCGTTTTGTTTTCTGACCCTGCTGCAGTCACTTTTTTCCTTGCTTCATGATTTACTAGGATTACACAGAGCTGATTTTCCCAATGGATCCTTCCCACAGGGAAGATTTGTGGAACACTTATCTAGTTACAGGAATCCACTCCTTTAAGAGCATTAAGGAAAAACAAGGTAACTCAGACGCGTACATTATTCCACTGAGGTACAGATGAACAGCAATGTGGTTCAGGGAGGCATTGTGGAAGTTTTCCCCACTTCCTCCGCTTTTGTACTTTGTCTCCAAGTCATACATGAGAAATTATATAGTGCTCACAGGAATAAAAGCTCCAAATGTTCATTAATGATTGGGAAAGAGCAGGGAGGAAAATGAGTACAAAAGGTGCTCAGCTGCTTCCCCCATATGGCTGTTACTGCAGATTTATTGCTTAAAGTATAAACAAAAGGTACAGTAGAAAACACTTTGTATTATGACAAAAGAAACTGCATCCCACCTTCAGTTTTGCATTGACTCATATTGCTGAGGCAACATAGTCTCATCCTAAAGGGATCTCCTGCTGCTGGACTGCATCTACCTGAGGAATTTTTATGCCAAGGCTGGACACAAATCAAAGCAGAGTTGGTGTCTTTGAGAGACAGTGAAAAAGTGAGTCCAAAATGTATTGCCATTTAACCTTGTTTTAAAAAACATTCCATGCTATACAATCTAAACCAAGTTTGAAAGGCATCACGAGACTATGAAACTAACCGTAAAGGAAGAGGAGCAGGACTCTACCAAGGCAGATGCTTTGTGCAGTTGGCCAGTCCTACATTTGCGGCTAAAAATCTGCCAGATGGCTCAGTGAAGAGAATTCCTGTCTGAGAATGGAGATTTCAAACTTGCAGTACAATACATTAATTCCACAGGAAGATAAGATGCAAAAGGTACATGAAAACACTTAATCCTACTCAATCAAAGCCCAAATATGCCTGCTTACCATGGTCACTCTGCTGAAAGCATGTGACTATATGTAGAATCACAAATCTGTCCTTGATACCATATACTCCCATTTTGAAGCCATTTACATAGAGCCTCCATCCTTCATAGAGAGCCTATTTCACAAGTTACATGGAGAGAAAAAACCCTAAAGAAAATGTTTCCTGACAGAAGTTACCCTGAATAAACAACATATGCAAGGGAATGTGTGCAATTTATCCTTTTAGTTTAATGAGAACTTGAGTTCACACAACTGGCAAGGACCCTTCCATAATTTAGGTTTGCAAACGTCCCATGTAGTTTTCTTGATGTAGAAGGGAAGAGCAGGATGTCCTAGGGCCAAGCAATGAAAAGCACTTTGCTTACAGTTACTTAAGAATATTATTTTATAGTGACTGTCAGCAAGCAGCATTTAAGAGCATGGTTTTGAATCTTGGAGCCAATAACAAAGCCAAAAGTATGAAAGGAAAACAGAATTGATTTTATCACAAACAATGAAACACGGAACAGACAGGATGAAGTATAATTGTACAGAAGGCATTAGTTTATCAATAGCTTTTGAATAACAAGTGATCTGTGTCACTTGGCTGCAAGGGACAAAACAGTTAGAGTGTAAACATTAAGTGGGAAAAAGACTACAAGATGACATTTAAGAGTTATGGTACAACCGGCGTGACTTGCATCCACCAGGCTTGATAGATCCTTAACTAGTCAAAGTCCTCATGGATACATCAGCTGTAGGGAAACCCGCTACACACATGGACAAGATGACTGCTCAGGGGGTTGGCACAGAATGTAGAATCAGAAAAATATGCAGAAGGAGAAAAATTATTGTACCAGTGTCCACTTTATAATGCCAGCCCATCCAATTGGTAAATAGGTGGCAGCTGTGGTCCTTAAGGCTGTTTTGCATAAAACTAGAGAACAAGGCATAAACATACCCTGCAACAGTAAGCAGAAAAGAGACATTCCTCAACCAAAATTTCCTATAACCAGCCTTGTTTATTCTTCTTCTCCTGACTAGAAAAGATTTGCAAAGCATTTCTAGAATACATATATCAACGATTGCATTAAAACCTTATACCTGTAAGAATCCTGCTAACATCACAAATGCAAGTTTTGCTCGTATTTATTGCAAGAAATGCAATAAAAACCATAAAACCAAAAGCAAGGAACAAAAAGCAACAACAAAAACTAAATAGTAGATACCAACTATTCAGGGAAGCTGTTAAGCCAGGAAGCATTCTGTATGCACCTGTGCATTTTGAATAAAAAACCCTACATCTACACACTGTATTTTAATATAGGGCTGTCTGCTAAAAAAATTGAATGGACATGCCTCTCGGTGTCACCTAGAGGTTCTTGCTAAGCACTGATGATAGAAATAATAGCTACAGAGCATTTACTGATTGTGTATTCTTTCCTTATCTCTGTTACTATTCACAGAAGGGCTCTTCTAACAATGTCAAAAAAGTAATTTGAAGAAATCTTTAATTAAGAAAATCCTAAACATGACAAAGAATAAAACCACATCTATAATGTTTTGTTAAAAGCTCCAGGTGAATGACTGCCTTGAAATTGAGTTAAACATCTGAGTGTTAAAGCCTGTGCACATTTTAACAAAGGTCTTGCCAAAACAGTGTAATACCATCTGCAATAGTTCAATATAATATTTGTATTGAAAAATGACCAAGTTCTTCCTACAACTCTGTAGCATAAAGAGATCACATTTCCATCCTTTCCTCTCCATTGAAAAATCCTCACAAATAATTTGATTTTAAATTAAATCCCTGAAATTCTTCTGAAAGAATTGTTACATGGAATTGCAGATAACCAATTTTAATGTATGGAAATTTAAACCAAGGCAGCTCCTCTTTGCAATGACAGGAGAGTTAATCACAAACAGAAGTAGGTCTGTTGACTTAACCTGAGCTGAACTTGTGCAATGCATTAACTGATACAGATTTGCACATGGGGGTAACCTGCACCAACCCTTCAGGGGGACAAAGCAAACCCGAAGTTCATTGCAACACTTCACTTCCCATCACATACCTAAAAGTGTATAGGCAATTACAAGATCAATTTGAATTTTGAGTAGAGGGAGGACCAAGGCTTTAGTGGCATACAGATAATTTATTTTCACATAAGGAACACCTAGGATGACTCAGCTATAAGGCCTAGATTAAGGCAGCAGAGGAAGGTGGCCCCTCCAAAACACTTGATGGATGAAAACAGGCAAGGCAGTTGACAGCTGGATAACAATCTTCCTTGTGCAGCATCATTGTATCATCACCAGCTGCTTTGCAAAGTGGCTTTTGGAACAGGCTATGCATTATAAATGCTGTAACACTTCCCAGGCTGTTAACCCTCTGACTTACTAACTCATTTAAGCATGGTTAATGAATATTGGAACACATTGCTTGGAGAACTTAATAAGTTAATCTATGACTAGGAATAATTCCCCCATTCAATCAGAAAGTTAGCAAAAAAAAAAAAAGGGAAAAAAAAAAAAAAGCCTTCAGTAACTCTCATTTTACAGCAGATTTTTAACATGAGCAAGTACAGAAATGTGTTCTGATTTGAGCTAAAGTAAAAGCAGTTTTCCAACTTCTCAGCTAAGCCTTACCTAAGTGTCTTAATTTTCTGAATGTTAATTGCATGTTTTTCAAACAGTGTTATCACTAGAGGTGATAACACAGGGCACTGGTATGTGGAAAAGACATTGCTTACACTTATTCCTATAGAAACTGAGGCCATCCTCAAGCTGGTGGAATGATATAAGTAAAAGGAGCAAAAATAGTTGCAAATGCAGGGAGGAGCAGGCAGGACGCGTTGCCCAAAGGGGAACAACAGATTATCCTATTCCACATACATCGTACTCTGTAGGAAACTGATGGATCACGAGTGTCCACATCTCTTCTTTGATGACCAGTGTCCCTTACAGACTTTGCCTTTCTTTTTACCCATGATCCTTGTGTTCCTGAATCCAGCTCCTAAGTCCAACTCTCTCCTGTTGCTGAGTCCAGCCCAGGAGCTTCTCCCTATGCCTGCTCCGCAGTATCTGTGAGGATGTAGTCACCAAGGTGGGAAGTGGTGGTATCATTTTATTATATTCTTTGTAACAGTATTATTATTGTTGTTTCATTAAAACTGTTCTAGTTTTCAACCCACAAATCACTTTATCTCATTTCTCTTTCCCCTTTCCCAGGGGGAAGCATGAAGAGGGTGGTAATGGTTCCATTACTACTCACTTCTAGCTGCTGATCAGTCTGGGCCGGGGCTAAACTATCACAGAATATTATGCTATTCAATTCTATCCCTATTTCATGCTGGCTCCAGCAGCTTTTATACACTCACTACACCTGAGAAAAACAACATGGGAATGCCGGATTGAGAGATACCTCCCAGGTCCAGACCTCAGCAAGCAACCCATGTTACTACTACAAATTAGGCTTACATTAAAAATTCTGTTGGGGAGCCTTATTTAAAAAACTCAACCTATTTCTTCTTTCAGAAACCCAAAAAGTTACATTCAACTGATCAACAAGAAGACACACAACTACAACAGCTCCACAGAGACACCTGCAACCACCCAGAATGGGAAGGCATCATCCTCCCCACCACACCAGCTCTTCAACGTAAAGGTAATTTTGTACTTGAGCTATCAAACCTTTGCTTGTTTGGCAGCAGCTTCCAACTGCTCAAGCACAAAAGTAGCAAGCGTAGAGCTGTTTTAACTGCCGTTTTCTTCCTGAACGCAACTCTTTGCTTCTTTGAAGTGACATTTTTAGTACAGATAACGCAATGAAAGCCTGAAATTAAGCCAGCTTCCAATTGTTTCCTTCTCTCCCTTGAGAAACCAAAACATCCATAGACGCTGACTCGAACAAGAAACCATCTGATAAATCTCCTTTTTGTATCTCCTGTCAACATTCCTTATTACTATTGAGCACAATGCCTCCACCATGGAAACACACAAGATATGTTACCAATTGTCAGCAATGCTGGCATTTCCAAAACCCAGGTGAGAGTAAAGCATCTCTTTTTTTGGTGAGGAATACTTCCATGCTCCTTTTGGCACTTGCAATAATTCAGAAACATTTAAAGTCTACAACATACAATACATTAACATCCACGAGAACTTGCAGAGCTAAGAAAGTTGTGCATCTAGTTTGAAAAAACGTCAAATTACAGTATCACATTACTTACTGTCCTCCCACAGCATAAAAATCAAGTGTGGTAAGCCTTCTGTTTAAAAGCGACATTCACTCAGCTATTGCCTCCTAATAGAAGAAGGCTGCAGGCCAGAACTTTCAAAGAGCCATACTTTTCTCTAGAGCAAGCTCCCTGCAAAAAACAACATTCCTTCACGCTAAATAGGCTTTATTAGAATACAAGACAGGATAACTTGCTTTTTAAGCAAAGGAAACTCAAAAGTATCTAGACTCAGAAGAAAAAGATCTCCAAACCAACACCACCCTGCTCACCTCATCCATATAAGCAGATCAGCATCATCCAGACTTGCTGCATATCCAAGTAAGCACTAGCTCCAGCACCATCCTCCAACATCTGAAAACAGGCTCTACAACAGAACCTACTGATGTTGTTTTTAAAGCAACATACACAGCTGTAGACACCTAGAAAAAAATTACCCACAAGCCCTGCTCAGGACACCTGCCTTGACCAAATTAATCACAGGTGTCTTCTCCACAGCTGAAGGACACTTTCTGTGCTTGGTGGGGCTTTTTTTCCTTTTAAAGCCTCTGATTCAGAATATCAGAGTATATTTCAACATTTTGCTCTCTGCAATATATATATATGTTGGGGATGTTTTTTTTTCCTGTGGATGAGCTGGGGTTTTGTTGATTGTTTCCTGCCAGGTGAGGTTAATAGAAATCCTTAAAAGCTGTGTCTTTCTAAGTGTAATGTGTTCAAATAAGTGTTGAAATGTCTCCTGGAAACTGTAATTGAAACATCTTGGTAGAACCTATGCTGTATTCAAATATATAGGTAGCTGTGCCTCCACATCTATTCATGCTGAGGCTTCAAAATGCTTGTCAAGCAGAAGGATAAGGCAATGTGGTTATTTTGAAAAAGAAATGTGCCCTTTAAAAGGAGAAAGAACCCCTCAAACCAGTGAATATTGGGTAGTTCAGTCCTCCCATTCCTGAGGACTGAAGCTTCAAGGTGGTTAAGGAGCACAAGACTCTGTGGTGCAGCTTCGAGAACTTATTTAGAAACCCAGTGAACTGCAGAAGTGCTGGTGCTTTGAGGGAAACTTTACAAAAAATGTTATATCATGTAAGTTTATAACACAAAATTGCAGTTTAACTTCAAAAAAATCTGTGTCATGATATTCAATGTAGCAGCATGCTACAATACTGCAAAAATTCAATGATAGATATTATTCCATATAGTTCCTTAAGCCTGATAAAAACAAATTCTAATGATAAGCTCCTGTAATTTCACATTTATTAGAGGGAAGAGGGCCCTGGGGCAAGAAAGGGTTTTTGAAGGCTGGCATAAGAGTCAAAGTCATTTTCTAAGCAGCAACAGCCTGTTTAGTAGCTGCAGCTGGCAGGTAATCAAGTCCTGATGTGCTTTAAACAACCAATGTAGCAGCTTGGTCAGAGACTGCTCACATACCTGTAGAAAAGAGAATGAGAGCTGAAAATTAGACTGGAAAGTGACATTCTGTTTTATGACATAATTCAACAAAGCATTTAAAGATATAGTCCAACACTGAATCTTTTAGTTAAGCATGTAATTAAGTATTCTATTGTCTAAATTGAGCCACCCGACTCTCCTCTGTATAACTGAACATCAGCCCTTAAAGGGGGGCTGATGTGAAGTATTTTATTGTGGATTTGGTGGTAGTTTTTTCTGGGGAAAGGGCAAGAGGACTAGGACAAGTATGATAACTTGCAATAAAAATATATAAATGAATAATTGAATTAAGATATCTGTACCTCATGGGAAATCATCCAAATGGTTTTCCCTCTGAGTTTACTGAATGTTTAGAGACTATAGTACTGCCTTCCCTTTCCTTACCTATTTGCGTAACCCGGTCTGGTGGGGGGTGTCCCTGCCTGGGGCAGGGGGGGCTGGAGCTGGATGATCTATGGTGTCCCTTCCAATCCAAACGATGACTATTCCCTCGCTATGGGACCTCGGGTGTTCCAATGTGCATTTCTGCCTCACTGGGATGAGGATCTACGCCGCAGCGCGGAGCTGGGCTGACGGGACCTGCAAGGACCCACAGCACAAACATGGTTTGAGGGTTCCAAGCAAGGCACAAAGAAACTGAGGTTTAAAGTCTTGGAGCTCCTATCTGCTGGAGCTCTGAGACCTTGAGATGTCAAACAGGCCATCTTGGCTTGGACCAGACACGGCATGGCCAGCAGGGCCAGGGAGGTTCTTCTCCCTCTGGTGAGACCGCTCCTTGAATCCACTGTTCTAATTCACCACAAGAAGGATGTTGAGGCTCTGGAGCGAGTCCAGAGAAGAGCAACGAAGATGGGGAGCGGCTGGAGAACAAGAGGAGCATGTGAGGAACTTGGGGGTGTTTAGCCTGGGGAAGAGGAGGCTGAGGGGAGACCTTGTTGCTCTCTCCAACTCCCTGAGAGGAGGTTGTGGAGAGGAGGGACCTGGGCTCTTCTCCCAAGGAACGGGGGACAGGACGAGAGGGAATGGCCTCAAGCTCCAAAAGGGGAGGTTCATGCTGAACATTAGGAAAAAATATTTCATGGAAAGGGTCATTGAGCACTGGCAGAGGCTGCCCAGGGAGGGGCTTGAGTCACCTTCCCTGGAGGGGTTTAAGGGACGGGTGGATGAGGTGCTGAGCGACATGGGTTAGCGATTGCTGGGAATGGTTCGACTCGATGATCCAGTGGGTCCTTTCCAACCTGTTGATTCTGTGATTCTATGTCCCACTCGGGGACATCTCCCCCGTCACCTCTGGCTACCAGGGCTCAGAACTGGGATGCTCCACCTGCCCTCTGATGTCACAAAGCGCGTCTCAGCCGGCCCGTATATAAGAAGGCCGCATGTCCCCAGGAGCCGCAGTTAGTGCTGGGCACTGCACTGGGCAGGTTGAAGCCTCAACCTCTCCCGCAGCAGCAGCAGCAGCGCTGAGGATTTGGTAAAGCCAGGTCCATGGAGCCCAAGGAGAAATCCCTGTGGCTCAAGCCATGGATCTGATAGCAGGAAGTACATCCAGGAGGCCTGACAAGATCAGAGCCGCGGAGTTGGGTGCAGGCGGATGTGAGGGGAATGGCAGGAGAAGCATCTGTGAGGCGGAAGGAAGCAGCTCCATGTACCCGGACAGTTGTCGCCCCAAGGAAGCCTCCAGGAGAATCCCTGTGGATCAAGCCATGGATCTGATTTCAGAAAGTATATCCAGGAGGCTTGACAAGATCAGAGCTACGGAGTCGGGTGGAGGTCCTGGCAGGATAAGCAGCACAGAGCTGGGAGGAAGCAGCTCCGTGAACCCAGACCGGAACATCCCAGCTGCTCCAGGCATGGGCTCCTCAGCAGAGATGAGTCCCCAGCAGCCTGTGTCCACGACTGCAGCGAGTGGCCAAGTAGAACTAGGTCCATGCCTGCTAGGACGTCGCTTGCAGAAGGGCTACAAGAGGATCTGCAGACGCCTGCAGGGTTGCTGCAGATGCTGCTGTGCCTGCTTCTTCCCCCTGCACCGGTCCATCTCCCAGGACTCCATCAACAGAGACACCACCCAGAGCTCTCCGTCAGGCAGCACTGCAAATTCCCGGGCGCTCTGCAATCTCTTGCCACCGTGCTGTAAACTCAGGGTTTTCACCGTGACCATCATCGTGACCATCTACATGAAGCCCACCTCGACCCCCGGGACGGAGGAGGAGCTGGCAGCTAATCCGGGACCAGCTCTTGGCCAGCCCCCTGTGCTGGAGCAGCCACTGGGAAGAGGCGTTGAGCAGGTCCCCGTGGATGGGAAGCACGCGGCACCGAACGCTGGGGACACACAGATGCCCTCCAGAAGCCCTACGCGCAGCTCAAAGCCGGGCACGGACACCCCTGTGGCTCCAGGCACTATGAACCCATCGGAGATGGGCTCCAAGGAGCAGGCAGCTACGAGAAGAGCTTCTCACCGTGAAACCACAAGGCTGGGCATGGACACCCCTGTGGCTCCTGGCACCATGAACCCATCAGAGATGGGCTCCAAGGAGCAGGCAGCTACGAGAAGAGCTTCTCACCGTGAAACCACAAGGCTGGGCATGGACACCCCTGTGGCTCCAGGCACCATGAACCCATCAGAGATGGGCTCCAAGGAGCAGGCGGCTACGAGAAGAGCTTCTCACCGTGAAACCACAAGGCTGGGCATGGACACCCCTGTGCCTCCAGGCACCATGAACCCATCGGAGATGGGCTCCAAGGAGCAGGCAGCTACGAGAAGAGCTTCTCACCCTGAAACCACAAGGCTGGGCATGGCCACCCCTGTGGCTCCAGGCACCATGAACCCATCAGAGATGGGCTCCAAGGAGCAGGCGGCTACGAGAAGAGCTTCTCACCGTGAAACCACAAGGCTGGGCATGGACACCCCTGTGCCTCCAGGCACCATGAACCCATCGGAGATGGGCTCCAAGGAGCAGGCAGCTAGGAGAAGAGCTTCTCACCCTGAAACCACAAGGCTGGGCATGGCCACCCCTGTGGCTCCAGGCACCATGAACCCATCAGAGATGGGCTCCAAGGAGCAGGTGGCTACGAGAAGAGCTTCTCGCCCTGAAACCAGAAGGCTGGGCAGGGGAAGGTGGCTCTGGCGCTACCTCACCTCCTGCTGGAGATTCTGATCTAAGCATTTAAGGACAATTTAAGGACAACTCAAGAACAACTCAAGAACTGAAGGAGAGTTGAAGACTTTATGGAGAATTAAAGACTTTAAGGAGATTTTAAGGAGTATTCTTCTTCTTAATGGAGGATCTTCTTTTCTGAGGATACTGCAGCCTAGGGAAAGATTCTGGGCTGTGGGAGCCATCCTGCTCAGGGTTGGATTCCACCTGCAGCGCTTCGTCTTTGTTCATCAGGAGGATCTGGGGTTTTGTTGTCTGGGTGTCTTTCATGGAAAGGGTCATTGGGCACTGGCAGAGGCTGCCCAGGGAGGGGCTTGAGTCACCTTCCCTGGAGGGGTTTAAGGGACGGGTGGATGAGGTGCTGAGCAACATGGGTTAGCGATTGCTGGGAATGGTTGGACTCAATGATCCAGTGGGTCCTTTCCAACCTGTTGATTCTGTGATTCTATGTCCCACTCGGGGACATCTCCCCCGTCACCTCTGGCTACCAGGGCTCAGAACTGGGATGCTCCGCCTGCCCTCTGATGTCACAAAGCACGTCTCCCGGGTTTCGGCACCACTTGTTGCCTTCGGATGGGCGTTGCCTCCGGAGGCGTGGCGACCTGGTTCAGGAACGGCACGGTGACCAACTCCAGGTCACTCGGTGCATGACCTCACAGACACCAATGTGGTGGATGGCAAATGGCGTTTATTGATACGTAACACAGCCTTATATAGCCTGGGCTTACGACGTCACTTCCATCTGCTTACATCATGAACTAATACGCAATTGGCTACCCGGAGGGGGTCCTACCTTTCCGTACATCGCGACATCTTCCGACCGCCGGGCCTTAGCTACCCACATTTCCCCCCTCCCTATGCTTAACGAAATAGCCAAAAATTATTAAATATAAAAATCTTAGCAAATATAAAATCTTAACAATATATAATCTTACCAAATTTAAATAAATTAACAAATATAAAAATCTTAACAAGTCTCAAATATAACATCAAAAGTCTGAATTTAAAATATAAAGTCTAAAACGTGTAAACAACAGATTCATAGTAACAAACACTTGGCACACTTGGGCCAATGGTAACTTGAATGTAACTGGGTGTAGCGCTAACCCAATACCTTCTTAAAGCAGCTGCTGGTTTTCTACAAACATAATTTTAACCTTCGCTGGCCAGCTCTTAACAAACGACACAAGTTTACTCAATATACAGGGTCTAAAGACCAATATGATTATTACAATCACCCCTAAAATCAAAATTGCACAAAGGGATGGCAGCCCCTCCCCATAGAGGCTACGTCGCCGTTGTTTGGATTCCGATGGTGCAGAACTCCCAGGTGCGGACAGGATGCTTGTCGACTTGTCGTCCTCTCCTGTCACCGGGGTGTACGGGTTACGAAAGCATCTGATAATTCGGTCCTGAGGACAGAAACTCTGAACAAAAACCGTTAAAGAGTCCCTCAACTGAGGGCAGTTTGCTACCATGTGGCCCGCCTGGCCACATGTGAAACATGCCATCTGGATTGGGGCCAGATGCTCTTCCTTCGCGACATGCTTGATCATGTCTGCGATACTTGACCCCACCGGCAATGACCGCAGAATTTCTTTGGTTGTCGAGTTGCACTGCTGACGCAAGCATTCTGCTACCACCGGGCCTTTTGCTTCCGCGGGCAGGCTCGAAGAGTCGACTGCTGCCTGGAGACGGTCCACGAATTGTGTGAAACTCTCACTTTCACTTTGTTTTATCGTGGACCATGGTGATGGCTTGGCGATAACTCTAGAAGCTGTGCGAGTGGCTTCTCTGGCCGCACGGGTAGTTGCCATGACTTCATGGGCCCGCAGGCCCTGGGCTTGCGCCTGAGGGGTGATCATTGCTGGGGCTGTTCCCATGAGCCGCTGCAGGCTGGAGCCGTGCAGTGGGCGATCTGCCCCAGCTACTTGGGCCGCTTGCTTCACGCAGGTGTCCTCCCATTCTTGTTTGAACACAATCATCCCTGCCCCGTCGAATATTAATCTACAAGCTTGTTTTATATCAAAGAGCAGCATGTCATCTCCACCGAAAACGCTGTCTATGAGGGTGGAGACCATGGCAGAATTAAGTCCTTTATCTGCAATTGCTTTAACAATTGCTTGTACGTCCTGAGCGTTTATTGGCGAGTGGACCCTCTGTCCCCCGTCTGTGACCCGGACCGGGAATGCTAGCTTGGCCGATGGGGCCCAATCGGCACATGCCATCTTTATTTTTCTCCAATCCGTGAGAGGGATTTGTCCCCCTCTCGGCTTTTCTTTAATTCGAGTGGGGATGTGTCGGCTTTTAACTCTATGCACCCCCTCCTCCTCCTCTGAGCTCCAGTCCGTTGTGGCCCACCCGCCCCGACTAGTGTCCGAGCCGGAGTCAGAACTCGACTGACCGGCCACTTCCGGGCCCCGAGCTCTTTTTGTCGGGCCCGGCCCCGCCCACCTCCCTTGCGGGTGGGGCCGCCCCCTCCCTCCGGCTCGCCCCGCCTGCTGCTCGGAGCAGACGGATGCTCTGACTGGCTCTCCGCCCCTCGCCCCCCCACCCTTCTCTTTTATGTTCTCCTCCCCCTCACGCTCGCACACGCTATTCAGTTCCAGCGCTACCTCCCTGTTCCCGCCATGAGCGTTCTCACCCCGCCTTTCCCTTTCCCGCTCGGCGCCATCTTGGGCTGCAGGAGGTGCCGCTCTCCCCGAGATTTCCTCGGGCTCCGCTTTTCCAGCCGCGCCCCTGGCCTCCTCGGCCAACCCCCCCCGGAAGGATTTCGCTCGTTTCTGTCCCTCCGTGAGCGGGTCGGGGTTTGGGGATTGAGGGGCCGTATCACCCTCTCGCAAACATTTAGATTCTGCATAATTATCACCACGTGGGGGGTGCAGAGTCCGCGTGGCCGCCCCGACCCCCAGTCCCGGGGTGGCCGACAAACAGTCCCTGGCCGCCCTCCAGGTCTCCTGCTCCTGCGTGGCCTCCTGCAGGGCCTGTACGACTTTCCCCCACGACTTAAGGCTTTTCGCACAACCTGAGAGCATCGCCTCCTCGGCTAACGCTTTGGTGCATTTATCCCGCACCTCAGGGTGGAGAATATCCACCGGCTGGTCAATGACCCCAAGCTCTAAAAGTCTCGCAATGGCGAGAATAAAATCTTTAGGCTTACACTCTGTCTTATATAATTGCGATACGACCTTCACAAGGGCTTCCATCTTCCTTGCGGGTCCGGGAGCGTCCTCCCCGCCGGGCTGGTCCAGCCGCACCGGCCGCCGTTCACCTGATTCCAAGCGACTTCCCGATTCCCGGAGCTCCTTCTCGGCTCCCGGGTTTCGGCACCACTTGTTGCCTTCGGATGGGCGTTGCCTCCGGAGGCGTGGCGACCTGGTTCAGGAACGGCACGGTGACCAACTCCAGGTCACTCGGTGCATGACCTCACAGACACCAATGTGGTGGATGGCAAATGGCGTTTATTGATACGTAACACAGCCTTATATAGCCTGGGCTTACGACGTCACTTCCGTCCGCTTACATCATGAACTAATACGCAATTGGCTACCCGGGAGGGGGTCCTACCTTTCCGTACATCACGAGATCTTCCGTCCGCCGGGCCTCAGCTACCCACACCAGGGAGGGGCTTGAGTCATCTTCCCTGGAGGGGTTTAAGGGACGGGTGGATGAGGTGCTGAGGGACATGGGTTAGCGATTGCTGGGAATGGTTGGCCTCGATGATCCAGTGGGTCTCTTCCAACCTGGTGATTCTATGAAGCAAACCAGAGTACTCAGTTCTGGGATTTTTCATGCTGTGTCCTTCCAGAGCTGTTAATGCAGTAAAGCTCAGTGGCACATGGAGTACACAAAGCCTAAGCCCTCTCTGTCTCTGGCTGATTGGCAAGAACAGGGAACCTGTAGGGTTGGCATTTTCCTGATGTACAATTAGAGGCAGTAGGCTGGAAACAGATGGTTGTTCTGTGGTAAAATTACTAGGATAAGACGTAAAAAATTTCCATCCAAGATACGGTTTGCTTTTTCTGTGTAGAAGCAAAAGGAAAACTGGAATGCAGCCCACATCAGGCTTGTTTACAGTGTTTTCAAGGGTTTTCTCCATTGCGATGGCACCCAGCTTGTCTACCTGTGCAGAGCTTTTTACCCAGAGGCAGCTATAAGTAATAAAACCAGTCCTGTTTCTGGGCAGAACAGTAATCCTTGCTCCCAAATTGGAAACTATTCAAAGCTGACGGTGCTGTTAGTTTTGCTTTTCTCCCATTTCCTTTATGCTGAACTGAACCAGATTTATGATTTTAGTAACAGAACCACCAAATTATTACCACGAAAGGTAGAAGGTGGTGAAATGTGATTCTAATTATTCTCTTGACCCAAATTTACAATGACAACACATTTGTCTAACTTGTAATGGAGTATAAAGTAAATGACACTAACGTAAAAGCTTAATAATGTTCCCTCACTGATCAGACAGGAGCTACAGGAAGAAATAAAATGTATGAATAATCTCAGCATACAGTAATGTCATCTATCACAAACATCACTGTTTGCACTTTGAAAAGCTTTCAACTGGTCGGCTTTTAATTGCTGCTTCTTTAATTGTTTTAATTGGGCTCTTTCCTCCGGTGTATATTGGTGTCTTTCCTAGCTGCTATAGAAAGTAAAGCTTGTCATCTTCTTGTGAACAAGTGTTTATCTCGTGCTGCCCCAGAGCACATCAGTTTTGTCTAGTTTGCATTTTCTTTTTTTTTTTCTGATGATTAGTCTCTATGTGTTTGATTTTTTTATGCTTTCAGTTTCCACATGAGGTACAGTGGATGGCAGCATGTCAGTATTTTAAGTCTTAGTAATACACATAGGGAAGAAAATCCACTGCAATTTAAGGAAAAACTCCAAAATTCCCTTCAGAGAAAACACATTTAAAAAAAATAATAATTCTTCTTTCAGTAAGGTGGGTCTTGTATTTAAGAGTAAAAAAACTAGCATGGTAGGCATTGCAGTTAAGACATGTTCAAATTAACTACTAAATACAAGTGCATTTGGGCTTTAGCCAAAAAAAAAAAACATGATTTGCAGTATAAAGAAGATACATTAATCTCTAAAGCCTCCACTATAATAAAATGCTTGCTTAACTCTTTGAAGAGGAATCCCATGAGAACAGGAATAGAATTGACCTGATCTGTGGCCTGATCCTGCCGCCTTCTGTCCAGTTTCGCTTGTTCAGTGGCTGAGAAGCTAAAACTCAGAGCTGAGGCTGACAGTGGGTGTAATTTTGCTGTCACCTTAGGAGCACAAAGCCTGAAGAAAAGTTAAAAAATGCAGTTGTTTCAAGAAGTGAGGGAGATATTTTGCTCTCACAGCAAGCCCTGCAGATCTGCAGCCAGCTGGTCCCCTTCTCACTTCCTTCCACCCCACCTCAGACTCACCTACTGGACCTTGTGTTGACTCCTGTTCTCACCCTGATCCACTGCTAGTGACTGTTTCTGGCAAGCCTGACCCACCAAAGGATCCTGTTACCAAAACCAAATTCCAGCCTTCCATCATGAACAGAAATGCGCAGGTGTGGATTCTGAACCTTTCACTCATCCCTCACATCTACAGCAAATTTCTCAGCAAGCCCGGCCCTTGACTTGGTATAACCTCTTGCAAGAAAGAGAAATTTTAAGTAGTCATGTAGTCATTTCTTTTTCTACCCTCTCAAAAGCAAACCTATTTTCTTAGAAGTAGAACATTCTTCTCCACAGATCTTTTTTTTTTTTTTTTAATGTGACTTTGAGATCTATCTTTACAGCTTCCCTCAGTTTCATCAGCGTTGCTTAATCAGCTGTGCTGGATTTGAAATAGTCACCTGTTACCCAACATAGGGCTTTTCCTCATTTTTATTAGAAGTTGTTAGAACTTCACTTTAAAATAAATATTTATTGTGTTTAATTGTTGTTTCAAAAAGAGAAGGATGCTTGCCAAATACTTCTACTATTTTTTCCTTCTCATTTTTTTTCTGCTGCTTACCCAACCAAGGCTTTCACCAGGCTGAGCCCTGGGAATCAGTCCGTGTGATGAATCACCCTGTCTCACAATGCTCAAAAGTCCTTCTATACTATTAAATCAGGTTGATGATCCAGATTTTCTGATATATGGTTCCATGCTTCAGCTGAAAATCGGTAAAGTCAATAAAGCTATCCCAGTCCTACAGCATAAGCAAAGGTGACATGCAGGAGTTGAAACTAAGGTGCTTGACAGTGTGCTCCTGCAGCATCTGGGATATAACAAGTTTTCTTCTGTTGTGTTCATTCTATAGAGGAGAAATAAAATTATAAACAATTAACCTCAGGAATTAGGAATTACGCTAATACCAAATATCCACGTTGCCTGCTAGAGACAGAATGCTTTGGTGGTGGCTCTTGTAGCTCTGCAGAACAGTTCTGGAGGGTTTCTAATTTTTGTTTTGCAATCCGTGTGCATGTGCATGATACCAGGCTACCTTGGCTGGCTGTTTCCAGCCTGGCAGTGCTTGTAGCCACTTTGGTATCTGGATTTATCCTTTCTTGTGCCTCAAATCGCAGAAGAACGGTAAACAGCCTTGTTCAGGTTCAGTGACACTGGCAGTGAGACAAATAGAATTACTGCTGAGACAAAAAACCAAACTTCTGTATAGAGCAGAAAATAAAATATGTAATTTTAGATACAATAGTGACTCTTGAAGTTCACATAAAAATAATCATTGAGCAGCAGTAAACCAGGCAGCATATTGTGCAGAAATAAAAATCCAAACGATGACTATTCCCTCGCTATGGGACCTCGGGTGTTCCAATGTGCGTTTCTGCCTCACTGGGATGAGGATCTACGCCGCAGCGCGGAGCTGGGCTGACGGGACCTGCAAGGACCCACAGCACAAACATGGTTTGAGGGTTCCAAGCAAGGCACAAAGAAACTGAGGTTTAAAGTCTTGGAGCTCCTATCTGCTGGAGACCTTGAGATGTCAAACAGGCCATCTTGGCTTGGACCAGACACGGCATGGCCAGCAGGCCCAGGGAGGTTCTTCTCCCTCTGGTGAGACCGCTCCTTGAATCCACTGTTCTAATTCACCACAAGAAGGATGTTGAGGCTCTGGAGCGAGTCCAGAGAAGAGCAACGAAGATGGGGAGCGGCTGGAGAACAAGAGGAGCATGTGAGGAACTTGGGGGTGTTTAGCCTGGGGAAGAGGAGAATCCCTGTGGATCAAGCCATGGATGTGATTTCAGAAAGTATATCCAGGAGGCTTGACAAGATCAGAGCTGTGGAGTCAGGTGCACGTGAATGTGTGGATAATGGCCGGAGAAGCATCTGTGAGGTGGAAGGAAGCAGCTCCGTGTACCCGGGAGGGTGCCGCCCCAAGGATGCCTCCAGGAGAATCCCTGTGGATCAAGCCATGGATCTGATTTCAGAAAGTATATCCAGGAGGCTTGACAAGATCAGAGCTGCGGAGTTGGGTGGAGGTCCTGGCAGGATAAGCAGCACAGAGGTGGGAGGAAGCCGCTCCGTGAACCCAGACCGGATCATCCCAGCTGCTCCAGGCATGGGCTCCTCAGCAGAGATGAGTCCCCAGCAGCCTGTGTCCACGACTGCAGCGAGTGGCCAAGTAGAACTAGGTCCATGCCTGCTAGGACGTCGCTTGCAGAAGGGCTACAAGAGGATCTGCAGACGCCTGCAGGGTTGCTGCAGATGCTGCTGTGCCTGCTTCTTCCCCCTGCACCGGTCCATCTCCCAGGACTCCATCAACAGAGACACCACCCAGAGCTCTCCGTCAGGCAGCATTGCAAATTCCCGGACGCTCTGCAATCTCTTGCCACCGTGCTGTAAACTCAGGGTTTTCACCGTGACCATCACCGTGACCATCTACATGAAGCCCACCTCGACCCCCGGGACGGAGGAGGAGCTGGCAGCTAATCCGGGACCAGCTCTTGGCCAGCCCCCTGTGCTGGAGCAGCCACTGGGAAGAGGCGTTGAGCAGGTCCCCGTGGATGGGAAGCACGCGGCACCGAGCATTGGGGACACACAGATGCCCTCCAGAAGTCCTACGCGCAGCTCAAAGCCGGGCACGGACACCTCTGTGGCTCCAGGCACCATGAACCCATCGGAGATGGGCTCCAAGGAGCAGGCAGCTATGAGAAGAGCTTCTCACCGTGAAACCACAAGGCTGGGCATGGACACCCCTGTGCCTCCAGGCACCACGAACCCATCGGAGATGGGCTCCAAGGAGCAGGCAGCTACGAGAAGAGCTTCTCACCGTGAAACCACAAGGCTGGGCAGGGGAAGGCGGCTCTGGCGCTACCTCACCTCCTGCTGGAGATTCTGATCTAAGCATTTAAGGACAATTTAAGGACAATTCAAGAATTGAAGGAGAGTTGAAGACTTTATGGAGAATTAAAGACTTTAAGGAGATTTTAAGGAGTATTCTTCTTCTTAATGGAGGAAATTACACTGCGGCACTCAGAGGAGAGAAAGCAATTAGTGGTACAAAACAGAGTGGCCTGAAAAACCTGTCATAGGTGATGGAAGCTGCTCCTCAAAAGCAGAGGGCTCCTGGGGTACCTGGTGCCTTTTACTGCTTCTCAGGCCATGCAAGACTGTCGCACGGAAATATTACATCTGTTCTTTTCTTTTTGCATTCAGTTAAATAAAATTAGATGTAACACAGAGCTGGGACTTATTCTATACTCACAGTAAAATTAATCTCTGAGTTGGTCAGTTTTACTGTTTCTTTTATTATACATCTTTAAATATCATCATGCAGAACACGTCACTGCTGGAACTGGGGAGAGGATTGTTTTCAAGAGTTAAAAAAGATGGGCAGGTGAAGGAATTAGCTATTAAAAGATCCGTCTTGAAGAAGAATGTACTAATTAAAAATCTGAGGAATTATTTCAGCTGAAGTAGCTTGTTTTTTTTTTTCTCCAGAGAAACAAGTATTCTCTTCAGAAAACCCATGATGAGCTGTAAAAAAGAAATACAGCTCATCTTGTTTTCTGATGTTTTTATTTCTAATGTGGTTCCCTTCCAAGCAATTTTCAGAAGCTTTTACATTTTATGGAACAAGGATATAATTTTGAAATGAGCAGAAGTATAAAAAATGATAAAATCACAAGGTTGGAGGGTTTCTTGATATATTTTTTACTTATTTTGATATATACCTGAAATGCAAACAATAAATACCCCCCATTTCTGAGAAGACTGTGTTCTTCAAGAGGGCATGCCATCCTATTAATCCATATACTGCTTTCTCACAGACAGGAATTTGTGCTCACAGTGTGTGACTAAAATAAATTACATCAAATCAATAGTGTTTCCAGCTTTTTGCTCTTTAAACAACTGAATTTCCTCCAGTCCCACTTTACAAGAATGGGGAAATGAAAGTCAGAAAAGTCCAGAGGAGGAAAGGAGTGGTACAAAATGGAAAGAAACATCAGGAGCAGGTTCCCTTCCTACCCACTGCACAAACACTCGAGGCTGGAGAGACCCACTGGAACTGTGCCTGCTCCTACTCCCTTCGACGCTGGGCTGAACGTCATTAGAAATGTAGTTTCAATGAGCTCCTGTTTCAAATCATAGAATCACAGAATAACCAGGTTGGAAGAGACCCACCGGATCATCGGATGAAGATGCAGAAAGACTGCCTTTTGGAAACAGCTCATATTTAACCTGAAAACCAACTAAAAAACAGAGGCAGAAAGGAATATTAAGTGCTGAATCTACTTTGCTTGTGGGCAGCTTCTCACAGAGAGCTGGTGCGTGCATTTGCCCAGGAATGATCCGTATCTGAATCCATGTCTGGGTGCTGGTATTGCAGCTCATGGGCTGAAACAGCACATCCACATCCTGGGGACCAACGACAGGAATATTGTTATGGATCTTTGTAGGTGGATTTCTTTCTTCGACATTCTGATTCCCCCTTAAATACTCTGGGGGGATGTGGGTCTTCCTTAGGCTACCCTAAAATGGACAACTTCCTGTACAAGTTACTACACCTAACGCAGAGAACTTGACCCCTAAATACCTGTAACAGAGTATCTTTCAGAAATCATATTAACAATGCTCTGAATTTCAGGAGAGAAGGTCCTTATCTAGGACAGAAAAAGTCTCACAGGAAGGTGTGCTGAATGGGGGCAATTTCTTCTGGAAGAACATCCTGCACTGCACAAAAGGCCAAACAGCGGCAAAGGGGGAAGAATGAAAATGTCCTTCCTTTCTTTCATGATATTTCATCTGTTGATGTGGGACAGGCGCTGCATATGGCCTCTTTGATCATCTACCTTGGTAGTTTCAAACTAGTAGGGTGAAAAAAAACCCAATGCAGGAAAACTTGATGCTGAGACATTATCTGAGGCTTTGTCTTATCTGCAGCTGCTGGATCTCAGTGAGGTTGAACAGACTTTTTTTTTATATGACACAACTGTAGATAAAATAATGTGCTTTCTCCATTCACACTGATTGTGGGTACTAGGAAAAAAAATACAGCTTCTGACATACTTTTGCAGGAGCCTGAGACCAGCTGATTGACAGGACTGGAAACAGAAATTATACACTGCAAATGAGGTTTTTGCCTGGCTTTACATATCACTAGGGCAGTTATTCACTGAATTTAAAAAAAAGAGAAGTCATTGTATGGGTATTGAGACAAAAAAGAAATTGAAAATAAAATTATTTGAGAAGCATAAAGAGAAAAAGACAAATTGCCTTGAAAATAGATTGGTAAAATCCATTACATGTTTTTTTTTTCCCTATATGAGCTCTGTATTTCTTCCTTAGAGTAACAATAAATTTACAAGCCAACACAACAACAACAAAAAGTATCTACAATAACAATACTTCTTTATTGTGCCTTAAATGAAGAAGTTTGGGTTCTTGAGAAAAAGACAATAGAACAGGATTGTAACTACATTCCTCTTTTATGATTAAGTGGAGTAACAGAAAAAAAATTACTGCTGTTTTCCTTACAAGAGATAAGGATAGAGAAGGAACTAAAGAATCAAGCTCAGTTAGTGGATAAGCATGTGATCAGGAATAGGAGCGAAGGGCTCAAACTGGTTCTGAGTTTGCTTGACGCAGAAGGGATTAGTAGGAGAGCCTGTTGTTTCACAGTAAAGTTGTTATTTTCAAAAGAATAAATATAAAATTGTTTAAAACAAGTTATTATGGAATCATAGAATCATTAAGCTTGGAAAAGACCTCTAAGATGATCCAGTCCAACCATCAGCCCAACATCACTGTGGCTACTAAACCCTGTTCCCAAGTGCCATAGCTACACATTTTTTTAAGACCTCCAGGGATGGAGACTCCATCACTTCCCTGGGAAACCTCTGCCAGTGCCTGGCACTTTCAGTAAAGAAATTTTTTCTAATATCCAATCTGAATCTCCCGTGTTGCAACTTGAGGCCATTTCCTCTCATTCTATCGCTTGCTACTTGGGAGAAAAGACCAGCCCTCACCTCACTACAACCTCCTTTCAGGCAGTTGTCGAGAGCGATAATGTCTCCCTTCAGCCTCCTCTTCTCCAGGCTAAACAATAACAGAAAATCACAGCAACAGGTTAATTTATAGGCTCTTTAGAGGATGAAAATACTACTTGGCAAGAAAGGTGAGTGATGAGCAATATGCAATGTTTTTGTTGGCCACGGATGTGCACATACCCAATAACTTTCCCATTTTCAAGTAAAGATACCAAATTTATTTCTGCCGGTTCTGGAAAATACTAGTGGGGAAATAAAAGCTAGCAGGAAAAATAAGAACTGGATTTTATTTATTTTTATTATGTTTCTATTAATTTGTTTATTTGTTTTGCTGCAGGACCACCATACAACCTGTATAGGCAATAGGTTGTCTTGTGTGTAGGTGCATATGTTTTGTTTCTTTTCTTGCTCTCTATCTTAGAATGGCACTCAAAGTGTGCTTTCAGCTTCAACATATGCATGGTAAAATGATTTTTTTCCTTTTCTAAGTTTTTTTCCTTTGGTTTGCTGAGACTTTTAGAAGCTATCAGTGAATGGCTAAGACACATCCATGACAAGCAGTTGTCACTAGAGGTGAACTACTGTGTGCTCTGATTCTTAAATAGGGGAAAAAAGCATTGAGTAATACAAACACGTCTGTCTTAGACATTGTTTTGAATGCTGCAAACTTCTTGTATTTTATTTGTCAGGAATGGCTAAATTAATAGAAAAGATTACTCCTGGGAAGTTACAAATCCATGTTCTCCAGCTACAGATAGTGGAGTTCCTGTCTGGTCTGTTTGAGACTTGGGGTAGTTCAGTCTGGGACTTTTTGGAAGGATTGTTAGACACTGATACCAACAGCAGGGAAATCCCAGCAGGTAGTCACTTTGGCAGATCTTTAATCTGAGAACTGTGATTTAGTGTTTGAGTGGCAGATCTAAGAGTCTGAATGAGACTTAAACTACAGCTATACTGATGCAAGCACACCGTGTGTTCATCAATTCAGCTCAGGATAAAGATTCCCTGTTTAAATATGTATTACTGTTTTGCCAGTGAGGTACTACCCCAGTCATCTCTGTTCTTTACCTGTATTAGAGAATTAATCAGAGGACCTTTGTGCTCATTAATTAAGTTTTTGTGAATCTCTATTTAACTTCTCACTGCGTTTCATTCATGTTCTTCCTCCTTTTGTACTATTCAGCCTGACCACCTACTTCCCATGCTCTCTGGATCTTCTGGGTGCAGTTTTCCCTTTTTCACCCTGTTTTTCCCCCTCTTACAGTCCTTATTCATTGTATGGTGCTGACTGCACTTCATTAATAAATATTCCACACAATGCCCTCCTTTCTAGAGTCTTCCCACATTATAAAATTACTATTAATCAGGCTGTCTGTGATACTCATTATTCATAAGCAGATGCCTGCTACAGTGCTGAAAGCAGACCATCTATCTTACTCAAGATCATCCTAGAACTTAAATGAAAGAGAGATAACAGTGCAACACATTCAAGTCTTTGACAAACAAGGGAAAGAGAGGAAAAATGGATCATCATTTGCTGTGGGAATTTTCCATTCAGATGCCTCATCCCAATGTTGGCAGTGAAGAACATGCAATGGTCCGAGCATAACAGTAAATATACTCTATTTCTTTCTTTTGAAACTGGGTAATCTTGCAATATTCAGGAACATTGGGGTTTTGGTCTTTACTTTACATGCCTTCAGCTGTCTTGAAGCACAGTGAAGACAAAACCTGTCATATTTACTGTGCAGAATATGAAATAGTGGGAGTGGAAAACAGAAAAAAAACCAGATGAAAAAACAGATGCATCTATAGTACCCCTAGAAAATTAAAAGACAATGAAAGCTGCTTGTATGCTTTGTACCAGTAGGTTATCTTTTCTGTCTTGCACTTGTTTTCTCAGCCTAGCTTTACTATATCTCTCCTCCTGTAAGCATGTAATTTCTACAGAAAACTTTATATATCTCATTGTATAAAAGCTATTCGCCAGAATTGTTAATAACTGGATTCCATAAAAGTAACTAGAAAATAATTATTCACTCAGAAATGGGCTTTTGAAATCAAAGGGGTAACTTAAAACTTTCAGTATCAATTTTTGGTATATGAAATAATTTCCCTTTAACAAAGAAGCTAACACTAGAGTTAGCACTGTTTCTCTCCAAGAATCTAGCAAACGACCCCTAGCTTTTGAGGTAAACCCTTGTATTTAAAGGTTTCAAGTAAATATGTGTTTCAGTCTTAAAACCCATTCATATTAAACAACCTCAAAATGCAAATCTGAATCACCTGTCTCCATAAGGTGTGTACTGATTGGTTGCCTTGATGAACAAAGCCTTGATGAGCTTTGATCTTCCAAGTTCTCCAGCTGGTGGAGATGAGGGTCAAGTTTACATCTACTCTCTGTGCCTTGCAGTTTGCTTCTTTTCAGAACCATGAAGTGAGGAGTTGCTGTGAGATCCTGCTTTTACAGGTAATGATCTGACCTGGAAAACCTTGGGTTTATGTGTTCTAGAAGGACTTGGGAAAGGTGGTGAGAGTATTGACTAGTGAAGGGCGATATGTAGGATTTCAGGATAAGTGAGTTTTGGTCTAATGTTGTTTATTGTTAAATGTGAATGAAGACTGAGTTCCAGTAACACAATTAATTGTCTGTTTCAAATGCATTTGTTTTATTTAGAAGAGGCTGGGTATATACTGATGCTTATTTTACTAAAATGATGGAAGAAAAGAGGAAAAAAGTAGATTAGTCTGAAGTTCTAATCTTTGCACATGTGCAGACACTAATTGAATAACTGAAGCAAAATTATGTTTAACACAGTATGAACTTCTTAGTGGAGAAACATAGCACTTAGCAACAATAGCACTGAATAATCAATGCTGAAATCAAAAAAACTCTTGTGCCAAATTAATTTATTATCTGCCTGTATTTGCTTAGTTATTGTAAACCAATTCGTTAGGAATCCTGCTTGAATGAAGTGATGATAAATAAAGACAAGACACCGCTAGAAGAGTCCAAAGGAGTTAACATAATATGATTTTTCAGTCTTTTGTTATAACCTGTGACTTTACATGAAAAGTCATACTTTATAGAGTTAAAAAGCCTTGCATTTTTACAATTTCCTTAACACTTATCTTGTAAACATTGGGCATCACTCTTTATTCCTTAGTTATGAGCACCATGTGGCGTAGTTCTGCTAGACAAACTAGTGATAAGATTAATTTGTGGTAGTTATTATTTAATTATTATGCCTCACAAATTCTTATCATCTTCAAATAAGGAAATATCTATTGCCATCCTCAGAGCAATATGCTCTGATAAACTAATAAGTTTTCACAATTTGCATTTGTGTGAGTCATTTCTTAGAAAATGATCAGATGTTTTCATCTCCATTTCCTTGTTCCTGGTAAACTTTCATTTGGATTTTCTCAGTTTAAATCCACACTGCTGTTGCTATATTGCCCTCTTGCCGAAAAAATTCTCATGATTACAATAAAATCTCAGGGTGTGATGTAACTTCCCTCCTTTTTGTAGAAACAATGCTTTCTAAAAAAGCTTCAAAAAAAATGAAAGTTGATATCCTTTTCCCTGAAAGTATGGTATTTGGCTTTGTGATATTTGGCTCAATTGTTCTCTATGTTAAAAACCATGCAGCGCAGGTATAGAAGCTGTCTTGATGGATAGAGCTGCAGATGTCTTATTCTGCGTGTCACAGTTTCCACATTTTCTGTTGAAATAAGCTATTGCAACATCTCTTGGTCATGTCCAATAATATCTCCTCTCCAAAAGTATATTGTTAAAACACATTTTCCAGATATTAATCTATATTCCTAGACTTATTTCTGCTACAGGATTGCATATATCCATGAGATTCGAGAGTTCTCTTTTTCTCTTAAAAAATAACTGGTGCATTTCCTTCTGTATCTAAAAATCAAAAGAAAAATTCAGGTTTGCAATATTAACTTTAACCATTTTCCTAGTCTATCTTTTTTGTAGCTTCTTTCTAAGAGCCTGGCTCTATAGCAAGTCACAGAACTTCTTTTCCTGTTAATTACACACTCATTTCTTACCCTGCTTCAACTAGATAGTAATTTTCAGAGTCAAAAAGCTGTATTAGAAATACCTTTGATCTGTAGGGATGAGAAAAGGGAAACTCAATTAGATGGATCTCAAAGAGGATATTTTGAAGGTTTTGGGGTTTTTGGTCCAGGAATTGATGGCAGCCAGACTCTGTGGTTTGACATAGATAAAACTATATATTTAATAAAACTAAGAAACTTGCAGTTAGTTCATCCAATTTAGGGTTTAAAAATGTGAGGGGAATAAAAAAGGAATAAAGGAAATAGATTTTCTCAGTCATTCTTGCACGCAGATTACTAAGCATTGAACACGCAGACATATATTTTATATTTGAAGAAAAGCAAGTAGACTTAGGCAGAATGTCAAACTGTTCCCTTGAAATATCTTGCAAGCTGTCTTTGGTTCTGCATCAACCTCCTTAATGCTTCCTATGGAGTACATTGCTAGGAAATTGAGAACGCTCTCCTTGTGCAATTCCAGAGCTAACCTGCTTAGCACGGCGAGCTGAAAACAAGTTGTGAAGCGAGAGAAGTTGATTGAAATGTCAAAGTACTCTGAGCCCCATGGAGCTCTCTCAGAAGAGGCTTTTGCAGCAGAGGATTGTTTTGACAAAGAAGTCCTGCTGTGTGAAACTTGCAGCTACACCTTGTGATGAGTAACCATGTATTAGATTCAGCAAAATTCATCTTTCTGCTTGAATCATGAGACATTAAAAGGGAATATTGTTCTAAAGCCAAACCTTTCTTCCTAACTACAAGTACGCTCTTAAAATCAATATATTTATATGAAAGGATTGGCTTGTTTTATGGCCTTTGAAGCCCATTCAGGAAAGAGGGCCGCATTTTTTAATTCAAAATAAGAAATTCTAATGCAGAATGAAGTAGCACGTACAGCAGAAGCCAGGGGCATTATGTGCAGCAGGAAGGAAAAACAAACAGAGCTGAGGTCTCTTTGGGATCTGTGGTGTAGCTAAGAAAACTAAAGATCTGGAAGTATACTGTGTTTTCTGAAGAGGTAACTAAAGCAGTTGGTACCCTGAATTTGCAGCAGTGACCCTGAATAATGCAATCAATGGGGAGTTTGATCTTCTAGCAGAATCTACTCTTTGCAGTGAATTTTAAAATGTGTTTTCTTAGTTTCTTTTGAAATATAAAATGGAAGCAATCTTGAAGTTGATCAAATAAGAAACACAAACATGCATATGTATTTTCCTGCATGGTGGTTGATTGAGATTGGGAGCCAGGAAATAGTTTGTTATATCTGCACTGGGAAGTTGGAATCACACTTAGCATTCATCTTCTTGATTTATGGAAAACGATGAACTCAGTACTTCATAGAGAGAAGAGTGAATGAATGCATTCAATTTTTTATTTGTTTGGAGCTTTTTTTCATTTTCTCCTGTTTATTGAGACACTAGCAGGCAGTTCTGCTTTCACCAAGAAAATGCAGAAAAATCTGTATTTGAAGTTTCATCTTTTCCGTTCAGAATAAAGGCATCTTCCATGAGGAAAGTAAGCAGTCTTGGGGTCAGAAAAGTAGGGCACTTAGTGTATTAAGATATCAAGTGTTTTAGGGATTTGAGGAGGTGCTGTTCCTGCCTGGTCTTTGCATGAACCTGAGCCAGTTGGTAGGGCACGAGTGTAATGCTGCTGAAAGCTGCTGTCTGGCAGTGGTCTCTGACTTTTCAGATGGACCTTGGTTATTGAGAGGTGCTGCTGAAAAGCAGATGTAAAAGTCTAACCGTGCCATGAAGCGAACAGAGTCCACGTCAGGGCATGTGTGGTGGTCCCTGCCTCGTGGCTCTTGTTTGGCTGAGCCATGAAACAGGGGAAGTGCTAAAAGAGGTGTTGAGGCTCTCCGTACACCCTCCCTATCCACACTGACCTGAATTAGACACTGATTTTTCACCAGCAAATTCAGCTGTGCAGGATAATATGCTGAGTGGAATCTTGAAATTTTCCTTTTTGCCACTGCAATGACTCTGCTGGGTCAGAGCCCAGGTGCTTCTGCTGAGTGAACAGTGGTGGTGGCAGCGTTGGGGTCTGTTGGGTCCTCTCCTCTGGATGCATCGCTGCTACCTGGGGACGTTTCTAGCAGTATTGCTGCTGCATTCCAACAAGAATGAAAGATGATTAAATGCGTGAGGAAGTGGTAGGGAAATCTTGGTCAGGAGGCAAAGTGAGACGTGTGCAGCAGGAGAGGGTATGAAATGAGCACATTTCAATATTTGCCTCTGGCTGACAAAGAGACAGCTGAAGCTCTAAATTGCTTAGAGCAAAACGTGTGCATGGCTTCACAGTACCCAAAGTTAGGGTGGGCATGAATTTTTCTATGAACTCGTCTCTCTCGTGTCAGGTTTTAGGCTTCTCCAGCATCATTCCAGCTCCAGGAAAACTCATTACTTACCTGGCTGCTCAAGCTGCAAGCTATCACCATAACAAATGTCTCTTAACTTGGCACCTCAGCTACAAGTGTTCAGGAGGAATGAACTATTCTTTTTTTTGTGGTTTCAATTTGGCACTCAAGGAAAACTTGATAACAAGCTAATATCCAACTTGCTGAAGGACAGGCTCTGTCACAGGAATGAAAATGTGACTTACAGATGCAAAGCCTGACTGTAGATTTTCTGCTGTGCTCTTGCTAGTATATGGGAAGAAAAGGCTATGGCACTGCAAATTATATTGGCATCTTCTCAGGAACTTAAGAGTCTGCATTTACCTTGGATAAAATGGGTAAAATAGCAATTGCTCTTCTCTTGCATATAGCAACATACCCTGCCCAGAGTAGAGAATCCAGCATAGAGTTCCCCACCTTCAAACCCTGCCAAAATTCATTTCACCCAAATGAATGCACTTTTTTTTTGGTTCTGGAGAGCTGGATTTTATTAAAATTTGAAAACTTAAATAGAAAAGCCGTGGATTGATCATATATTTCTAGGTAACTAATTTTTAAAATTCTACCTGCATGTAGATGATTCCCATGGACCTCAGGAAATACTTGCCTGCCCCTGGCACCCCCAAATTGCAGGTAAACTTCTCTAGGGTTTTGGATTAGCTTGGCTATGAGAGATAACCCAGTTTGAATGCTTTTCTGAAGTCATCAAAACATCCTGGATCAGCCAAAATTTGCTTGAGAACTCTTGAAAACAGGCTGTCTCATGAGCTTTCTAATGTTTCTGGCTCCCAGTCAGACTGGAAATGCCATGGAAACAACTCTTGTGGCAGTCCAGCTCCTGGCTGCTACCAGAACTCAGCATTTGGGAGGTAAGGAAAAACAGCAAGTTAATTGAAAATGAAGTGTTTAAAGCTCAACAAAGCTCCAAGCATGGTTTTACATAAATTCCAGTAGTCTTACATCAGTCAGACCCAATTTGCCTCTGTTTTTTCATTTAGGAAGTGGTGCCCACAAGAAGTTATTCTTCAGAGCTGGCTGTTCAAATGTGTTCAGTGTTTGCCTAAGTCTGTTTGCTTTAAAAGCTAGTGGGTAGAGTTTGGATTTCAGTGGGAGTTTAATATTTTGAAAATCGTGCTCCGACTACATTTTTGATCAAAGGCGCTTCCACCTAGTGGTCCTGAAGCAACGTGTACAGACGATAATCAAGTTTCACTGCACAGCCTGTGAGATGGTCATGCTAGCTGCGTATGCTCTTCAGAAATCAAGCAGTTATGACCACTCTAAACCCGTTAAGGATTTTGCCTCCTATTGGCATCAAAGGGAGAGGAAATCAAGGCATTGAGAATTCATGATCTTGACAGTCAAAGCTCTTGAGAATCTATGATTTGAGCTGAAATTCATCAAGCTGTAGATTTCTTTCTTAGAGCTTGAGAAAGAAATCAAGACACAAATAAATCTAGATTGGGGAAATTTAAAAGAATCTAGGTTTTCAAGGTAAAGTGGAGTGATGAGCAATCTATTTGATAAGTATTGATTAGATTCTTTAATTTAATGTGAATGTTGCTCATTTCTCCACTAGAGCTTTCTCCTTCCCACACACCTTGCGCTGCTCTCGGTAGCACAGAACTGGCATAATTTTCAAGCAGATCAGTGCATTTTGCACCTAGTTGAGAAATGTTTAAACTCCTTTGGTATGAGGAAGGCAGGATTTAAACAGGAAACTTATCTTTTCAGAAAGCAGAAGCAAACACTTCAGATGTGGGGTAGCACATAATTAGAAGCAAGACAGTGCTCAATGTAGGATGCCCCAGGTACCTTGGCAGCAGGCGAAGACGCGTAAGCTCATACATCTCCCCTGACTTCAGCAGGATTGCTCTGGTTTGTAGCAGCTGTGAACCTCTTAGACCAAAGATGCCTTTTTCTTCCAAGGAGAATATTGTGCTTTTGGGCGCTGTGACCTACCAGAAAATGCTTTACACCTGGAGGATATTTTTGTGGGAACACCGGGAAGCTGGCAGTTAAGTAAAGGAAATGCCTTGTGTTGTGACTGATTCCAATGGTGTTTGGGAAAGAGTTTGGTGCTGTAAATGAGGACCCTTACTGCAGCTCCACTGACTGCTTGACCCTCCGAGCAGGAATCCTGGATTAGACTCTGGGGTGGTATTGATGTGCAGCCCTGGACCTCTTGCTTTGCTGAGGGCTTTTACCACTAGATGCTACGTGACCCAAGTTGTTATTCTCCCTTTGTACTGAGTTGGTATAACATTTACAATTCCAACCTGAACATTCAAAACTCTACTGGTTCAGGGTGTTATGTTAAAAGAAACTGTTTGTAGCAATGACAGAAAAGCTTTTAAAACTGTTTGAGGATTAAACGATTTAAATGGCTTAAATGTGACAGTTGAGGCAAAAGATATTACATAATATTAAACACTGTCTCACTTACCTAAAGCATTTATGTTTTCTGAATAACAGGTCAAACTGGGGCTGAAAACCTTTTGCCTCGCTTTTTTTCCACCACTTCTCTCTGAGTATAAACTTGTATAATACTTGCTTGCTCATAGGATGTGTGGATTGGCTTCGTTCAGAATTCAGGGTACCTTAGTGGAGGCCTTTGCTGTACACTGGATTTGTTTGTTGTTGTATTGCTTGTGTTGCTTGTTTTCACGATATATAAGACCTGACTTTCAGAGAGGGTAATCTATATAACTGAAAATTACATTCCAAGTGTAATTTTTATTATGTAATTTTAACATGTTGTTTTCTTTTCTTTGGGGTCATCTTTTCCACAAAGGTTAGATTTACCTTCAAAATGCTAATTCATTTCCTCAATTGAATAAAAAGTCTGGGAAACATTTATATGTAAATTTCAATGGGAAAGGTCATGACAGTTTGTCAAAATATATAGCTCCCCACTTAGCTTGCATTTCTTCTTCTTTCATTTTTCTTTTTAACCAGATAAATACCATGTAGAGGGAGAAAGGAGAGAAATGAAGCTTCCATGGTATGATAGTACAGATCATTAATTTATGATGTGATGTTATTCTACATTTTGGAACTGGTTTTGTTCTTCTCTTGTAGCAGTACATTTCAGTCTTCAAAAATAAAATGTGCTGTACCAGGCAAAATTCTGC